>NC_134476.1:38625919-38773419 GCF_964194025.1 Convolutriloba macropyga
TTTTTACGTAATGAAAATTGCACGTTCTTTAACTTATCGAAATTGAAATTTAACCAATTTTCCTTGCTCCAAACAATAGCATTTTCAATATATTTTTCCAGCTGTATTCTATTGTCTACAGTGCTGACGATTTTTGTGTCATCCGCGTGTTAATAGCACTCATTGACAATTATTTCGGGTATGTCATTTAAATAAACAGAAAAAAGAAACGCTGTAAAAATTGACCCTTGAGGCCCACCACTGGTGATTGGTCGGAAGTCCGATTTTGCGCAAGATATTACAACTCTCTGCTGTCGATAAGTTAAATATGACGCGAAAGACCTCAAGAAAGCACTGTCAAATCTCAATCGACATAATTTTAAAAGTATGATATTATAATTGATGGCATCAAAGGCCTTTGCTATATATATATATATATATATATATATATATATATATATATATATATTTATATATATATATATATTTATTTAAAACACATAGTTTTAACGTTTATCGGGAGGGAAAATTATCGGAAGGGAAAATTATTAAATGAGGCTTTCTTTTTTTTTCGATATCTAAATACTGTAACCGTGAGAATAGATGACGTGGAAATGTTTTACAGTGCGGAAACAAGTGACTATGAAGTGGAAAAGAATGACAAAGGAACGTCCAAAGTTGTTAAGATAACATTTCGTGGAATTTTGGGGCCAATTTTGATGGAAAGTTGAATCAAATTGGCCTAGTCTCACTCGTTTCCAAACACGCTTTAGTCTTCCAAAACTTAAATCTTGAAACATGTGTCGTCAAAGCCCTGTTAAAATCGAGTAGTTATACTCTATTTTTTGGACATTGGCCACGCAATGATCTGAATAATTTTCTGGCTATCTTGAAGTATTTGGGTAGGTTGAACGACACGGATTCGTGAAATTAAAATAAATCAGATTTTAATACGGATGTGAGTTTTGCTCAGAATACACCCTAGTAAACCTCATTGACCAGTAATAATTGTCGGTTAAATTATACAAATTAGCCCCAAATTTGATTTAAATTATCTAGTTCGCTACCTAATAAAACGGTAAAATATCACTAAAACTTCATTGAAAATAACAAAAACCAACAAATAAAATATGGTTTGACAATTGATTATCTTGTAATTTAATTCTTGCTTGTAACAAATTAGTGAAAAGAATTATTGAACTTAAGTAATTGTTTTCAGACCATCCGACAATTAGGCGATGCCGTCGACTTTTGGTAACAAAATACTGGGCTCAGAACGATATCAACATTTCAAGGATCTTGAAAACCTTAATGGAAGTGATTTATGAAATTAAAAAAATGGTTTTTTCATTTATTATCAAAAAAAAATTCCTCCGAAAAAGATATGCAATTTCATGCTTTTTTTTGCCAAATTAGCAACCACCTCAACTGCACCTCTGTTGGTGTTGTAAGTATTTGAATCGTTTTGCGAGTTGAAACGCTGTTGGTTTACCTAAAATAATTTATTTATTAAAACTAGCCTTTAGATTTATAACCAATTTTTCATTTCATTTGAAAAAATAAACAAAGAAATTCATCTCAAAAACCTTTTTAAGTAAAGCTCATCTTTGGGATAAGATGTTTTTCTTATAAGTCCTTAAAAGTTTAATACCATAGTAAAACTTGTAGGAATTTAAAATTTGGAAGTTAAGCCCCTGAGAGCTGAAAAAATGAAAAGTTATTTTCTAAGAAAATTAAAACATACAAATCGAAGGGTTAACTTAAAATATTTTCGCGAATTCGCTCCGGTTGAGCTTTGCTCCCGCTGGTTTTTTTGTAGAGCACTGTTTTTATTAAAGCTAGTATGTAAAACAGAAATGTTTGTTTCCCTGAAATAAAAGTTTCGTACAAGTTGTGATTTAACACTTTGAATTCTGTTGAGTTTACTGTGTTTACTGTATTACTGCCTTAGAAATATCAGATTTGTTCCTTTTTAGCCCTAAATTCTAGACTAAGTCAAGACAGCGCATCTTAGACTAGACAGAGCAATGTGGACTGCTGTTTCGAATAGCCGTTTCTTTAGTTGAGAAAAATTGAAGTGCATTTGAATTAGAGTTGTGGCAATATGAAAGAAATTAAACCTGATTTCTTTTAAGATATAGAAAAAAGTCATACATTATAAACTAGCGCCAGATTGAAAATGAACTAAAATACATAAATTCCTCAAAATGGCCCATTTTGTGCGATATGGTACAAATTTTATCACAATATTCCACATTCTGCGTTTTGTGGGAAACGAGAGTTTGAGACTGTGAAATATGGTGACAAAAAATCCCAATTTTTGCCATTTTAAATACGTGAGCACGTTTTTAAAATAAGCTCAACCATCCGGCGTTGACTCTGCATTTGTGCCATTAATCCAACTTCAAGGCTAATTATAATTACTTCTACCAAAAATTGAATTTCGGTTATTGAATTAATTGTTTTTGTGTTAAGTGTGTAAAGTTTTCAAAATAATTGAAAACGAGTGTTTTTCAGCATCCTTCATATATACAAGCAATTTATTTCACCCTCCACTTAATGTAAATTTATGACCGTCGTCAGTCAGAGCGATTTTTTAGAAAACGAAAAAGTTTATCAGTTTTATTTGTTGGAATTTTTCACACAATTGACGAAACAATTAATAATTTGTCATGAAATGAACGCCCGCTCAGTTAACTTCACCCCAAACTGATTTAATTTTTAAAATTTTGCAAATTGGTCTCCTTAAGTTGCTCTGCAAAGTTTCAAATTTGTTTTAATAGTTTTATCTAAATTTATTAGTGAACTGTTTCATTTTTATATCTCAAGTAAAAACTATTATTTGTAGAATAGAATTTTTGTTAAAATTATTTGCTTGTTGTTGTTCTTTCAAAGAAATATATAATACAAAATTGATTGTATGAAGTCAAAAAAACTGATTGGACATTCTGGCGCTGTCGGGTGTCTTTGTTTTTTTAAGCGTTGTTGAAGTTGGAAAAGTAGCTACCTAAAAAACGATAATTGCTTGCTCGTTTTTGGTTTCTAAGGGACGAAGCGTGCCGAAATTGAATGCCGCAAATTGAAGATCATCTCAAGGTGCGGAATATGAGGGACAAAAGTTGTCACCAAATTCCACAAAACGGCTGATTTGGCCAATTCACCGAAATTGGTGACAACAATTTGAAGCAGCTTCCAAAAATTACCTTTTATAACCTATTTCCCATTTTCAGCCAGTTATGCAAGTTTCAAGATCAATTTTTGTAAAAAAAAAGAGTGGGGGAATTGGACCGAATGTTCCGTCTTCCTTTGTTACGGGCGCTAGTCTGTGTTTTATCTAATTATATGATTTTTCAAAACTTCTTTTTGATAAAATTTTTTCTGGAGTCTAACTAATTTAAGGTTCTGCTAATTTTTGTTTGATATTTAAGATTTAATTTTTTTCCATTTTTGTTTAACATTGTTCATTTCTATTCGAATTTAATTTTAGCAAGAGTCTTTTTCGCAGTAACCAAATAGTGAAACAATTTTCAGTTCAAAATTTGCAAAAGAGGTTCAGATATAGGTGAAAGCAGAGAATTGCAGTATTTTTTTCTCGTCTCGAAAATTTTTCAGGAATAGTTAAATTGAGAGAATTGCAGATTTTTTTTATCTCATGTTGAACCTGAAATTTTAAGAGATTAGAAAATTGCATGTTGTTTGCAAAAAAGCCAAATAGAGCATCGTTGACCAGCAAAAAATAGTTGAAGAGTAAATTTTGCCACATTCTGGTTCGATATTCGAACAAAAAATTCATCATCAAACCTTCAAGTATCAAACGGAAAATAAAATCAAGTATAAAACTATGAAACCAAAACTGAGGTGGCTATATGGGTCGCTCAGATGAAGAACACAAAAAAACAGACGATGCAAGGCAAAGTTTTTTAAGGGTTTCTCATAGAATAGTTTTTTTAAACGATTTTGAGATGGGATAGATTTCTTGGAAGTCCTTACAAGTTTAATACCGAGCATAGTAAGACTTGTGAGAACTTGAAATTTGGAAGTTAAGCTCCTTAGAGCTGAAAAAAAGAGAATATATTTTCTAAGAATGTTAAAACATGCAAATCGCAGTGTTAACTTGTATTATTTGCTCCGGTTGAGCTTTGCTCCCGCTGGTTTTTTTTGTGGAGCACTGTTTTTTATTAAATTTATTAAATTTGGTATGTACACCAGAGATGTTTGATTCCCCGAAAAAAAAGTTTCGTCCAAATTGTGATTTCAGACTTTTAATTCTGTTGAGTTTACTGTGTTTACTCTATTGCTGCCTTAGAAGCATCAGATCAACTTAAAAAAGCATGCAAAGATGGCTATTGTCCTCAAATAATTTTTGTTATTTCTTAGCCCTAAATTCTAGACTAAGTCAAGAAAGTGCATCTTAGACTAGACAGAGCAATATGGACTGCGTTTTTAAATAGCGGTATCTTTAATTGAGAAAAATTGAAGTGCATTTGAATTAGGGTTGTGGCAATATGAAAGAAGTTAAACCTGATTTCTTTTCAGATATAGAAAAAAGTCATCCATTACAAACTAGCGCCAGATTGAAAATGACCTAAAATACATAAATTCCTCAAAATGGCCCATTTTGTGGGATATGGTACAAATTTTCTCACAATATTCCACATTCTGCGTTCTGAGTTTGAGACTGTGAAATATGATGACAAGAAAATCCCACTTTTTGCAATTTTAAGTACAAGAGCACGGTTTTAGGAAAACAAGCTCAGCCATTTGGCGTTGACTCTGCATTTCGGGCACTAATTCAACTTCAAGGATAATTATACTTAATGCTACCAAACACAAAATTTGAATTCCGGATATTGAATTAATTTGTTATTGTTTTAAGTGTGTAAAGTTTACAAATTAATCGAAAACGAATGTTTTTCAGCATCTTTTATATATACAAGCAAATTTTTTGACCCTCCAATTAACGTAAATTAATGATCATTTTTCATTCAGAGCGATTTTTTAGAAAACAAAAAATATTTATTATTTTCACTCGTTGGAATTTTTTATAAAGTTTACGAAACAATAAAATTTTTGTCATCAAATGAACGCCCACCCAGCTAATTTAACCGCATACTGATTTATTTTTAAAATATTAAGTTGGTCTCCTTAAGTTGGCTCTGCGAAAGTTCAAAATTGTTTTAGCAGTTTTATCTAAATTTATTAATGAATTGTTTCATTATTGTATCTCAAGTAAAAACTAAAATTTAGAAGATAGGACTATTTTTACAATTATGCGCATGAACTTGTTCTGTAAAAGATATATACGTTACATAACCGATTGCACGAATTGGCAAAAATTGCACATTTTGGCGCTGTTGGGCACTTTGTTGTTTTTAAAGCGTCGTTGAAGTTGGTAAAGTATTTGCACAAAGAAACTTTAATAACTTGCTCATTTTCGGTTTCTAAGGGATCAATCGTGTGGAAATTGATTACCGCAAATTGTGGGTCAACGTAGTTTTAAGGTGCGGGACATGAGAGACAAACGTTGCCAAAAAATTGAACAAAACGGCCAAATTAGCCATTTTGCGGATATTGGTGACAAAATATGAAGCAATTTGCGAAAATTGTTTTTTTAAAATAATATTTCATGTTTTAAGCCACTTATAGAAGTTTGAAGAACTATTTTGTAGAAAATAATAGGTGAAATGTACCGAAAGCTCCATCTTCTTTTGTTACCGGCGCTAGTCTACAATTTGACAATGTCTATGACTTGTCAAAAGTTCAATTTTGATAAAATTTTTTCTGAAATCTACCTCATTTAATTTTCTGCTATATTTTTATGATATTAAAGATTTAGTTTTTTCATTTTTTATTAAACATAGTACTGTCTATTAAAATTTGTTTTTGGCCAGTGTCTATTTCACAGTAACTATTTTCACAGTAACTAAATTTTAAACAATTTTCAGCTCAGAAAGTGCAATAGAGGTTCAAAAACAGTTAAAATGAGAGTTAACTACAACTTGAAACAATTTTCAAATCAAAAAGTGCAAAAGAGGTTCAAAAACAGTTGAAATGAGAGTATTGCAGAATTTTTTGTCTCGTCTTGAAAATTTTTGAGAAATAGTTAGACTGAGAGAATTGCATATTTTTTGTCTCCTGTTGAACCCGAAATTTTAAAAGACTGGAAAACTCTATATTACTTGCAGAAAAGCCAAATAGAACGTCGTTGACCAGCAAAAACCGGTTGAATTGTAAAATTTTTCCATATTCTGGCTCGATATTCGAACGGGAAATTCATCATCAAACTACCAAATATCAAACGGAAAATCACAAAATCAAGTATCAAACTATCAATTTATCAAACTGAAACTGAGATGGTTATACATAGAATGTGGGTCAGTAGATGAAGAGTACACAGAAACAGACATTGCAAGGGAAGGTTTTATTAAGATTTATCATACATTAGTTTAAATTTTTTAACACTTTTGAGATGAGATTGTTTTCTTCTAAGTCCTTATAAGTTTAATACTAAGCATAGCAAATCATGTAAGAACTTAAAATTTGAAAGTTGAGTCCCTTAGAGCTAAAAAAAGAAAATCTATTCTCTAAGAATGTTAAAACATGCAAATCGCAGTGTTAACTTGTATTATTTGCTCCGGTTGAGCTTTGCTCCCGCTGGTTTTTTTTGTGGAGCACTGTTTTTACTAAAGTTATTAAATTTGGGATGTTGTTAATTTTGTTGAGTTTACTGTGTTTACTCTATTGCTGCCTTAGAAGCATCAGATCAACTTAAAAAAGCTAACAAAGATGCCTATTGTCCTCAATTACTTTTTGTTATTTTTAGCCCTAAATTCTAGACTAAGTAAAGAAAGTGCATCTTAGACTAGACGGAGCAATATGGACTGCGTTTTTAAAAAAAGCGATTTCTTTAGTTGAGAAAAATCGAAGTGGATTTGAATTAGAGTTGTGATAATATGAAAGAAGTTAAACTTGATTTCTTTTAAGTTATTGAAAAAAATCAAGCAGTACAAAGTTGCGCCAGATTGAAAATGAGCTATAATACATAAACGCCTCAAAATGGCGCATTTTGTGGGATATGGTACAAATTTTGTCACCATTTTCTACATTCTGCATTTTGTGGGAAACGAGAGTTTGAAACTGTGAAATATAGTGACAAAAAATCCCAATTTTTGCAATTTTAAATACGTGAGCACGTTTTTAGTAAAATAAGCTCAACCATTCGGCGTTGACTCAGCATTTGTGCCATTAATCCAACTTCAAGGATAATTATAATTACTTCTACCAAAAATTGAATTTCGGTTATTGAATTAATTGTTTTTGTGTTAAGTGTGTAAAGTTTACAAAATAATCGAAAACGAGTGTTTTTCAGCATCCTTTATATATAAAAGAAAATTATTTGAGCCTCCAATTGACGTAAATTTATGACCATTTTTCATTCAGAGCGATTTTTAGAAAACAAAAAATCTTTATTATTTTCACTCGTTGAAATTTTTCATAAAGCTGACCAGAACAATAAATTTTTAGTCATCAAATGAACGCCCGCCCAGTTAACTTCACCCCATACTGATTTATTTTTAAAATTTGAAGTTGGTCTCCTTAAGTTGGCTCTGCGAAAGTTCACAATTGTTTTAGCAGTTTCATCTAAATTTATTAATGAACTGTTTCATTACTATATCTCAAGTAAAAACTAAAATTTAGAAGGTAGAGCTTTTGTTAAATTTATGTGCATGACGTTGTTCTTTTAAAGAGATATACGTTTTATAACCAATTGTATGAATTAAAAAAATTGCACATATGGCGCTGTTGGGTCACTTTGTTGTTTTTAAAGCGTCGATGAAGTTGGCAAAGTAGTTGCTCAAAGAAACTTTAATTACTTGCTCATTTTCAGTTTCTGAGGGATCAATCGTGTAGAAATTGATTTTCGCAATGTGGATCAACATAATTTTAAGGTGCGGGACATGAGGGACAAACGTTGCGAAAAAATTGAACAAAACGGCCGAATCGGCCATTTTGCGGATATTGGTGACAAAATATGAAGCAATTTGCGAAAATTGTTTTTTTAAAATAATATTTCATGTTTTAAGCCACTTATAGAAGTTTGAAGAACTATTTTGTAGAAAATAATAGGTGAAAAGGACCGAAAGCTCCATCTTCTTTTGTTACCGGCGCTAGTCTACAAATTGACAAAGTATATGACTTGTCAAAAGTTCAATTTTGATAAAACTTTTTCTGTAATCTACCTCATTTTTTTTTCGGCTATATTTTTTATGATACTAAAGATTTAGTTTTTTCATTTTTTATTAAACATTGTTCCTGTCTATTAAAACTTGTTTTCGGCCAGTGTCTTTTTCACAGTAACTATTTTCACAGTAACTAATTTTTGAAACGTTTTTCAGTTCAAAAGTTACAAAAGAGGTTCAAAAACAGTTAAAGTGAGAGTTAACTACAAATTGAAACAATTTTCAGTTCAAAAAGTGCAAAAGAGGTTCAAAAACAGTTAAAATGAGAGAAGAGCGGAATTTTTTGTCTCCTGTTGAACTAGAAATTTTAAGAGATTGGAAAACTCTATATTATTTGCAAAAAAGCCAAATAAAGCGTCGTTGACCAGCAAAACACAGTTGAAGTGTAAAATTTTGCCATATTCTGGTTCGATATTCGAACAGGAAATTTTAAATCAAACTACCAATTATCAAACGGAAAATCACAAAATCAAGTATCAAACTATCAACTTATCAAACTGAAACTGAGATGGCTATATATAGAATGTGGGTCAGTAGATGAAGAGTACGCTGAAACAGACAATGCAAGGGAAGGTTTTATTAAGATTTCTCATACAAATTTCCTTAATTTTCTAGCACTTTTGAGATGAGATTGTTTTCTTCTAAGTTCTTATAAGTTTAATACTGAGCATAGCAAAACATGTAAGAACTTAAATATCGGAAAGTGTGCCCCTTAGAGCTGAAAAAATGAAATTTTTTTCTAAGAATGTCAAAAACATGCAAATCGCAGGATTAACTCATTTTATTTTCGCAAATTTGCTCCGGTTGAGCTTTGCTCCGCTGGTTTTTTTGTGGAGCGCTGCTTGTATTAAATTCAGTACGTAAACCAGAGATGTTTGTTTCCATCAAAAGAAAATGTTTTGTCCAAGTAGTGATTTAAAACTTTTAATTCTGTTGAATTTACTGTGTTTACTGTATTACTGCCCTAGAAGCATCGTATCAACTTAAAAAAACCAAACAAAGATGCCTATTGTCCTCATATACTCTCTTTAAGCCCTAAATTCTAGAATAAGTTAAGACAGTGCATCTTAGACTAGACAGAGCAATATGGACTGCGCTTTTAAATAGCGGTTTCTTTATTTGAGAAAAACTGAAGTTGGTTAGAATTAGAGTTGTGGCAATATTAAGGAAGTTAAAACTGATTTCTTTTGTGATATAGGAAAAAGTCACACATTACAGACTAGCGCCAAATAGAAATTGAACTATAACATATGAATTCCTCAAATTGGCCATTTTTTAGGATATGGTACAATTTTGCCACCCTATTCCATGTTCTGCGTGTTGTGGGAAACGAGAGTTTGTGACTGTGGAATGTGATGACAAAAAATGTCCCACTCTTTGTGGTTTTAAATATGTGAGCACGTTTTTAGGAAACATTTTGCGTTGACTCTGCATTTGTGACTCTAATCCAATTTCAAGGATAAACATGAATACTGCTGCCCGACGCAAAAATGGAATTTGGGATATTGAATTGGTTGTTTTTATATTCGGTGTGTGAAGTTTTACAAAATAATCAAACACGAATGTTTTTCATTGTCCTTGATAAAAACAAGCAATTTATTTTACCCTCCCGTTAACGTAAATTAATAATCAATTTTTATTCAGAGCTATTTTTCAGAAAACAAAAAATATTTATAATTTTTCATTCAATGGAATTTTCACAAAATTGATGAAAAAATCGCTATTCTGTCATCAAATGAACGCCCCCCATTTAACTTCACCCCATATTGATTTATTTTGACAGTTTTACAAGTTTACCTTATTAAATTGGCTCTGCGAAATTTCAAAATTGTTTCAGCAGTTTTATCTAAATTTATTAATGAACTGTTTCAAAATTAAATCTCAACTAAAATTTATAATTTATAAAATAGAACTTTTGTTACACTTATTTGTATGCCGCTGTTCTTTTAAAGAAAAATATTTTACATAACCGATTGTATGAATTAAAAAAAAATAATTGCACATTCTGGAGCTGTTGGGTCACTCTGTTGTTTTTAAAGAGCCGTTGAAGTTGGCAAATTAGTTGCTCAAAACACCTCAATTAATTGTTCGTTTTCGTTTTTTAAGGACCGAACGCTCCAGTTTTCTTTGTTACGGGCGCTAGTCTATAAATTATCAAATTTAATGGTTTGTCAAAACTTCTTTTTTGATAAAACTTTTTCTGAAATCTCTTTCAATTAAAGTAGTAAAAAAATAATTGCACATTCTGGCGCTGTGTGGTAATTTTGTTGTTTTTAAAGCACGGTTGAAGTTGGCAAAGTAGTTGCTCAAAAGAAAAACTTAATTATTTGCTCATTTTTGGCTTCTGAGGGATGACTCGTTTGGAAATTGAATACCTCAAATTGTGGATCATCTTAGTTTTAAGGTTCGGAATATTAGGGATAAATGATGTCACAAAAATCCAAAAAAAAGACTGATTTGGCCAATTTGCGGAAATTGGTGACAAAAATTGAAGCAGTTTCCAAAAATTGTTTTTGTTATATTATTTCACGTTATCAGCCAGTTACACAAGTTTGAAGATCGTTTTTGTAAAAAATAATGGGTGAAATGGACAGAACGCTCCGTTATTCTTTGTTACGGGTGCTAGTCTATAATTAATCAAATTTCATGATTTGTCAAAACTTCATTTTTGATAAAATTCTTTCTGAAATCTAACTCATTTAAAAATCTGCTAAATTTTTGTATGATATTGAAGATTTGTTTTTTTTTCATTAACATTGTTCGTTTCTATTGAAATTTTTTAGCCAGTGTCTCTTTCGCAGTAACTATTTTTACAGTAACTACAATTTGAAACAATTTTCAGGTCAAAAAGTGCGAAAGAGGTTCAAAAACAGTTAAAATGAGAGTTAACTACAAACTGAAACAATTTTTAGTTCAAAAAGTGCAAAAGAGGTTCAAAAACAGTTAATATGAGAGTACTGCAAAATTTATTTATGTCTCGTTTTGAACATTTTGCAGAAATTATTAAAATGAGAGAATTGAAGAATTTGCTGTCTCGTGTTGAATCTGAATTTTTAAAGGATTGGAAAACTGTATGTTATTTGCAAAAAAAGCAAATAGAGCGTGGTTGACCAAAAACAAAACAGTTGATGGGTAAATTGAGCCATATTCTTGTGCGACATTTGAAAAGGAAATTCATCATCAAACTATCAAGTATCAAACCGAAAATCAAAAATCAAATATCAAAACACCAAACTATCAAACGAAAAATGAGGTGTCTATATAGAGAAAATGGTTCGGTCAGATTAAAAATACACAAAAACAGACAGCGCAAGGCAATGTTTTCTTCTTATAAGTCCTTACATGTTTATTACCGAGCATAGTAAAACTTGTAAGAACTTAAAATTTAGAAGTTAAGCCCCTTAGAGCAGAAAATTTTTTCTAAGAATGTTAAAACATGCAAATCGCAGGGTTAACTTGTATTATTCTCGCGTATTTGCTCCTGTCGGGCTTTGATCCCGTAGTTTTTTTTGTAGAACACTGTTTATATTAGGTAAGCTATTACGTAAACCAGAAGACTTTCATTGTTGGAGTAACAGATTTCGTAAAAGTTGTGTTTTAAAATTTTCAATTTTGCTGAGTTTCAAAATAGCCCCAGATTGAAAATGAACTATAATACATGAATTCATCAAATTTGCTCATTTTGTGGAATGTGTTTGTGATGGCCCTTCCCTTTGGCAGTATCTGAGTACTGCATTCTGCAGGTATTTAGTCAAACAGACCTTCGAGGTGATATTTGCAAATTCACTTTGATTATTTATCAGTCAGAAGGTCACCATTAGAGGTGTGCTCCCGCTTTAGAGGTGTCCTCCCGCTTTAGAGGTTGTGCTAATCAGGGCCCTCGGCACTGGTAGAGGTGTGTTTTCGGGCTTGAGAGCCTCCCATCTCTCTCACAAGCCCTGCTTGGTTTCTTGTTTATGGCCAGCCATGCACTCTAGTACCGTGGATTTTTAGGGTTTTATTGACAAAAAAGTCTTTGAGCAGAGGGAGCAACTAAATATCTCTCTGCCATCAGTTACACTTGCATCAATATCATTAGCAACGACAACAACCTGGGCTGGGGAGAGCTGCGCGACACTAATCTGCGCGACACTGGGTGGACAATTCTCATGTGCCTTGTTCACCATCCTACAGTCTGGTAGGTCTTATCGCACCCAATCAATGGACATTGATAGAGCGGGTTTCTCGGTATAGTTACAGTTTCTTGATCATGATCCCTAGAGTTGGAAGTCAGATCATGATCGTTCCTCACATGGCCCGGCATTTTTTTATTTTTTGCAAACATGCGGCAGCATTTTCGTGCCATGCACTCTATAGTGAAGTTTCTTTGACCAGCATCCCACCCACGCTTCAGCATCTCAACCCTTTTCAAGAGTTTCAGGTCAGTTTTGAGGCCCTGAGCCAGTCTTTGCCGGAAGCCTTTTCTTTGTTTGCAGACTGATATTAGATCGGAGTCACTCAGTTTTTTAATTCTAATCCACAAGTTTGCCAACGAACAGCCAGCTGGGTTCTGATGCTCTTAGTCGTGATTTTTTTCTCGAGTTCATTCATTTTTTATTCGGATTTGCTGTTGATCTATAGAATCATTCTTCTGGCTTTATTGAGTACATCATTAAGCTTGTCTAAGTCTTTTTTTGTGTGATGAAAGTTTCTAAGCCTTGGAGAAGCACAGATTTGATGAACGCCTCTATAATCAACACCTTTATGTTCATTTTTAGTGTAACACTTGTCAGAGCTGGTCTAAGCTTACACAAAGAGACTTTTGCTTTGACACAATTTGCAGACACTGCATTGGAGGGATCTGAGTCAATTGTGATCACGCTGCCCTGATATTTGAAGTGTGTGACTGTCTTCAGTGCTTTGTCTTCTTACTCTACGCTTACTTGTGCATCAGATATATCTAGCACTTCTGTTTTCGGGAATGATGTTTCCATACCGGTCATCTCATTTTCATTATCTAAAATGTTGACTTTTCTTGTATTTGTTTTTTTTTGTTATGAGGACCAGATCGTCTGCGTGAGCAACAAGATCTATAGTTGTTCAAGTACTTTTCACTGCAGATTTGCAAATTCGGTCAAAAATCAGCGTGAAAAAGTTTTCTCCTACCACGCAGCCTTGACGTACGCCCCTTTCATATTCAAAGCTGTTTTTGCCATTAATTTCCCCTCTTCCACCTCTGTGCACATCCCATATGAGACGTTTGATGGGGTTTGTTATGCCATAATCACTGAGGGCTTTTACCAGAGCTCCTCCGTCGACAGAGTCGCAACATCTAACCAGATCAATTAAAATCATTATCAGGTCTCCTTTTTTCTCTCTCTCGCACTCTGTATGATGTTTCTGAGTAGCCAGATAGCCATCAGGGTGCTCCTGCCTTTCCTGAACTTAATCTGTCATTTGTCTGTTTCTTTACAAGCTTCTGTATCTAATCTTTCCTTCAGGATTCTCCAGAGCAACTTCCCTTCAACTGCTAGCATGCAGAGCGATTTGTAGATATCAGGGTCTAGCCTCTCACCGTTCTTGAACAAATTCCCCACATTGGCGTTTTTATATCTTTGTGGTAGTTGTTCTTTTTCCCACAATGCCGTGAAGAATATTTTCAAGACCGGACTCAATTCAATTTTTAGCAACTTTAGCAGGTGATGTGTTATTCCACTCTTCCCTGGAGCTTTCCCATTTTTCATTTCCCTTATGCCGCACTTTATTTCAGGAAAAACTTGGAGGTGCCCACTGATTGCTTTTTTCCTCCGCATTTATGCGCTTGTGATATGGTAGGAATTTTGTCATCATATTCCAAATTCTGGGTATAGTGGGAAACGACTGTTAGATCTTGAAATATGATGACAAAAATCGTCCTAATTATTGCAATTTTAGAAATGTGACCTCGGTTTTATGAAAAAAGCTCAACCATTGGGCGTTGACTCTGCATTCGTGGCACTAATCCAGCTTCAAGGATTGTTTTAAATATCGCTACCAAACACAAAAATTGAATTTGGGATATTGAACTAATTGGTTTTAAATTAGCATGGGGAAGATTTACAAAATAATCAAAAACAAATGTTTTTCAGAATACTTGATAATAACCTACAAACTTTTTGACTCTACACTTAACGTAAATTAATGATCAATTTTCTTTCAGAGCAATTTGTTAGAAAACAAAAAATATTTATCATTTTAACTGGTTGGAAATTTTGGCAAAATTGATGAAACAATTACGAATTTGTCATCAAGTGAACGCCCAGTTAAGTTTAGCCACACTGATTTATTTTGACAGTTTTAGAAGTTAGACTCTTTGGATTGGCTCTGCAAAGTTTTTAAAGTTGTTTTTAGCAGTTTTATGTAATTTTTTCAAAACAACTGTTTAAAATTTTTAACTCAAATAAAAGCTATAATTTATAATTTAGAAACTTTGTTAAAATGATGTGCATGTTGTCGTTCTTTTAAAGAACTATAAGTTACAAAACCGATTGTATGAAATAAAAAAAACAGTAACACATTCCGGCGCTGTCGGGTCACTTCGATGTTGTAAAAGTGTCTTTGAATTAGGAAAGTAGCTGCTTGGACGAAACATCGATTGCTTGCTCTTTTTCGGTTTCCAGGGGACGAAGCGTGTGGAAATTGAAAACCACGAATTCTGGAGCATCTTAGTTTATAAGTGCGGAATCTGAGGGACAAATGTCACAAAATCTCACAAAAGGCTTGAGAGGCCACTTTACGGAATTTGATAACAAAAAATTGAAGCAATTTCCGAAAACTACTTTCTTTGATATAATTCCCATTTTTGGCCTGTCATATAAAATTTAAGACCGATTTTGTGAAAAACTATGCTTTGAAGGGACCAAATGCTCTGTATCTGGTTGTTATGGGTGCTAATTTGTAATTTATCAATTTGTGTGACTTTTCGAAGCTTCATTTTTGATAAAAATTTTCTTCTCAAGTCTAACTGATTTAATTTTCTACTGATTTTTTATGGGATATTTAAGATCTCAATTTTTTCCTTTTTTGTTTGATATTTTTCCTTTCTAATGATATTTATATTTAGCCAGCAACTCTAACAACCAAAAATTAATCGTTTGGTCCCTTTTGTACCCTGAATTTTAGTGAAATCGAAGACGAAACAAATGGAAATTGGAGACAAAGATTGACACATGTTTACAATTTTTGTCGCATAATTTCATCAGGTTAAAATATGCAGTTTGGTGAAGTTTTTATTGTTTATTGAATTTTTTCCTGTCCAAATTATAAAGGCGTTTTCAAAATCAATCCAACTCATAATTCTTATGATACTATTTTGTGATGAACGGAACATAGCTGCCTAAAAAACATTGATTATTTGCTCAATTTTTGGTTTCTAAGGGACGAAGCGTGTGGAAATTGGATGCCGCAAATTGTGGAGTATCTTAGTGTTAAAGTGCAAAATTTGAGCGACAAGTATTGTCTCCAAATTCCACAAAAAGCAAAATGGGCCATGTTGCGGAATTTGAGGACAAAAGGTGAGGCAATTTCCAAAAAAATACTTTTGTTAACATATTTCACATTTTCCGACAGTTATACAAGTTTCCAGATCAACTTTTTGGAAAATAAAAGGTGGAATAGACCGAATGCTTCGTCCCCCTCTGTTATGGGCGCTAGTCTGTAATTTATCAGATTAAATAATTTTCAAAGCTCGATGGGCCACGTTGCAGAACAAAAAATTGAAGCAATTTCCAAAAACTACTTTCGTTGATATAATTCACATTTTTGGCCTGTCATATAAAATTTAAGACCGATTTTTTGAAAAACTAAGCTTTGAAGGGACCAAATGCTCCGTATCTGGTTGTTACGGGTGCTAATTTGTAATTTATCAATTTGTGTGACTTTTCGAAGCTTCAATTTTGATAAAAATTTTTTTCTCAAGTCTAACTGATTTAATTTTCTACTAATTTTTTGTGGGATAATTAAGATCTCAATTTTTTCCTTTTTTGTTTAATATTTTTCCTTTCTAATCAGATTTATATTTAGCCAGCAACTCTAACAACAAAAAATTGATCGTTTGGTCCCTTTTGTACCCTGACTTTTTAGTTAAATCAAAGACAAAACTAATGGAAATTGGAGACAAAGATTGACACATTTTTACAGTTTTTGTCGCATAATTTCATCAGGTTAAAATATGCGGTTTGTTGAAGTTTTTATTGTTTATTGAATTTTCCTCTCCAAATTATAAAGGCGTTTTCAAAATCAATCAAACTCATAATTCTTATGATAATATTTTGTGATCAACGAAAATTTTAAAATGAACAAGATTTAAAAAGTCCCCAAACATTAATTGTCGGAAAAAGTGCCAAATTAGAGCGTTATTTCATGGTACCATTTCTAATAATCCAAAAAGCGAAAGTTAGGTTTAATAGTGTTCTTGAGCAAAAAGCTTTAAATAATAAAAATTTGAAGATAGGAGCTTGTGTGTGTTATGGTTACGCATAGACGACAAAGATAATTAAAAATACCGCTACCAAAGACAATAATTGATTTTCGGACACTGAACTAATTGTTTTTATATTGGCTGTGGTAAGTTTTTTTAAAAAATGAAAACTAATGTTTTTCAGCATCCTCGATCATTACAATTGGTTTATTTGACCTTCTTTTTGTCATAATTTAACAATCAGTTTTCATTTAGAGCAATTTTTCTGCAAACAAAAATTACTTATCATTTTCAATTAATGAAATTTTTCACAAAATTGATGAAACAAAGACTAATTTGTCATCAAATGAAAGCTCACTTAATTTCAGCCCATACTGATTTATTTTTACAGTTCTCCCTTTTGGTTTGGCTGCGCCAAAATTTAAAATTTGTTCAGAAGTTTATCTCAATTTTGTAAAACAACTGTTTCAGAATTATGACTCAAGAAGAAAATATAATTTATAGAATAGAAATTTTGTTAAAATAATGTGCATGTCTTTCTTCTCTTAAAGAACTATATGTTACGAAGCCGATTGTATGAAACAAAAAAATTAATTGCACTTTCCGGCGGTGTTGGGTCACTTTGTTGTTCTAACAGAGTCGTTGAAGTCGAACATAGCTGCTTAAAAAACATTGATTACTTGCTCAATTTTGGTTTCTAAGGGACGCAGCGTGTGGAAATTGGATGCCGCAATTTGTGGAATATCTTAGTGTTAAAGTTCGAAATTTGAGGGACAAATATTGTCCCCAAATTCCACAAAAAGCAAAATGGGCCATGTTGCGGAATTTGAGGACAAAAAGTGAAGCAATTTCACAACAAATTACTTTTGTTAACATATTTCACATTTTCCGACAGTTAGACAAGTTTCCAAATCAACTTTTTGGAAAATAAGAGGTGGAATAGACCGAATGCTCTGTCCCCCTCTGTTATGGGCGCTAGTCTGTAATTTATCAGATTACATGATTTTGAAAGCTTCATATTTGATAAAAACTTCTTTCTCAAGTCTAACGTACTGTTTTAACGTTCTACTAATTTTTGTAGGATATTTATGACTTCATATTTTGTTTAACATAGTCGGAAATAATAATTTTGTTTAATAAATATTTATTTCCAAAGATAAATGTCTAAGACCAGTTAATACAGAACTATATTGATTTCAAGTTATGTTCGATTTGCCTTTTGTACTAGCAAACTGAAATTCTAGAAGCTGTGGTTTGTAACAGTTGAATTAAAACTCGAATAATTTAGTGCTCTACTTTAAGTTTCAAAACAAGGCATGGTAAACTTTTAAAGCTTCAATTTTTCAAAGCTTCAATTTTGATAATTTTTTATGTAACTGATATATTGTTCTACTAATTTTTTTTTCTATGATATTAAAGATCTTTTATTTTTTTTAACATTGTTTACTTCTTTTGAAATTAAAACATAGCCAGTGTCTCTATGAACGGTAACTTGATTGTTTGGTCCTCTTTGTACCCTGACATTTTAGTGAAATCAAAATTCAAGCTAATTGAAATTGGAGACAAAGTTGGACAGAGATTTTCATTTGTTTGAGCTTAATTTTACCAAATTAAAGTATGCGGTTTGGTAAAGTTTTTATTGCTCCTCAAACTTTCTTCAGTCCGAATCATAAAGGCGCTTTCAAATTATATGAAACTCATAGTTTTTTATACTAATTTTGAATGAACAAAAATTTTGAATTGAACAAGGTTTAAAAAGTTCCCGAAAAAATAAGAATCGGAAAAAGGGCGATAAAAGAATCAATTCGTAGTACCAGTTCTGTCATTGCAAAAAAACGAAGTCATTTTTAACAGAGTTTTTGAAAAAATAGCATTGAATAATAAAAATTTGAAGCTAGGATTTTGTGTGTATTGTCACTATGCATGGATTTATACAACTTTTTCCAGAAGAATTCAAATTGATTAAAAAATGTCATTTTCGACTTACCTGCAGAGTGATATCAGGGCCAATTGGGAGAATCCGTGGAAGCCGAACAAATTTCCTGGAATATAGCGGAGGCCGAACACAATAGAATGAACAATTTTCCTCGGTCTATTAGCAAAGCAGAATTTATTCAAAACAGGAAACCGGAGCACTCTGAAAAAATCGTTAGAATAAAAAAAGAGCTCAATTTTTTGGGAAAATTTTTCAAATTAATTTTGTAGCGGCTGCTTTCCCAATCGGTTGCAACGGGGAAAATTTTACACCGCCCAATTTGTTTCAGCGGTTTCAAGTTACATAGGCTTATATCATTTTTTTCGAAAGAAATCAACTCTAATAACAGCGCTATTTTGGAGTTTCCTGTTAATTGACCTAGAGACAAATTGGGAGAAATAGTGGAGGCCGTATAACGAGTAGTTCTCCTCGGTCTATTTGTAAAGAAGTAGGTATTAAAAACAAGAAACTGGTACGCTCCGAAAATTATTTTTAGAATAAAAAGAGATTTTGAATTTTCGGAAATTTTTCCCAAATTAGTTTTATAACTGCTGCTCTCTCAATCGAATGAAACGAGAAAACTTAACACAAACCAGTTCGTTTTAGCGGTTCAAAATAAGTGTGGATATTTTTTTGGCGTCCTCCTTTTTCACTTTCTATCCGGTATTTGGTTACCGTTTCAGTACAATTTGTAAATACGACTATCTGCAAATCTTAGTTTCTTCAGTATCAAGTTGGATTGGTTGCTACGGAGGACGCAATACTGGATTTCATTACGCATACCAATTCAATCCGATAGGCAAATAAATCGAAGACAATAATATGTTCAAGAAGTGTTAATGAAAACTGATTTCAATTTAAATTCATGTTGGGTTTGCTTTTGTATTTGCGGGTTCAAATTCTAAATGCTGGGGTTCATAACAGTTGAAATAAAGCCAAACAATTTGTAGATACAGGACAAAGTAACAAATTAATATTTGCTCTTGAATGACTTTCAATACAAAAACTTGTAAAATTTTAAAGCTTCAACTTTTCAAAGCTTTTTTTTTCATAATTTTTCAAAAATGTAACTGACAGAACGTTCTACTAATTTTTTGTATGATATTTAAGATTTCATATATTGTTTTATCGTGGGTAACTTGATCCTTTGTTTAGTTTGTACCATGAAATTCTTGTGAAATCAAAGTCCAAACTGAGGCAAACTGGGGGCAAAGTTTGACACAATTTCAAAAGTATTGTCGCAAAATTTCAATAGGTTAAAGTATGCGGATTGATAAACTTTTTATTGTTTTTCAAACTGTCTTCAATCCGAATTGTAAAGGAGTTTTCAAATTCAACCAAACTCATAATTTTTACTATACTTTTTTTATGAACTAAAGTTTCGAAATGAACAAGATTTGGAAAGTCCCCAAAAAAGTGATCATCAGAAACAATGCAAAAGAGGAATCAGTTGGCGATACCAATTCTAATTATTTGGTTATATCTAACAGTGTTCGTGAACGAAAAGCATTAAATAATGAAAAAATGAGCAAAGGATTTTGTGTGTTTTGTGACTACGCATAGACTTATACCATTTTTTCGGAAGGAAACCGAATCTAATAAAAGCGCCATTTTTAAGTTTCTTGTTGAGTGATCTCGGGACAAATTGAGAGAAATAGTGCAAGCGAAATATTTTTCCTAGACTAAAGTGGAGGCGAACACAATAGAATGATCAATTTTCCTCTGTCTATTAGCAAAGCTGCAAGGCAGTATTAACATAAAACCGGAGCACACCAAAAAATCCGTTAGGATAAAAAAAAGGATTTGGTTTGATGACTGCAACTCTCCGAATGCATCGTTGAAATTTGTTTTTAGCGTTCGCTTTTGTTACTGTATATCCGGTTTTTTACCGTTGCGTTAAAATTTCAATTGGTAACTGTTTGTTAATCTTAGATTTTCAGTTTCAAATTGGAATGGGTTGCTACAGATGATACAATACGGGATCTCCAGTATTCCAGTTCAGTCCGATAGGGAAACAAATCGAAGAAAGAGATATATGCCTAAGACCTGTTAATGCAAAAGTCTTTCTAGTTAAACTGAGGTTGGGTTTGCGTTTTTTCCTCACTAGTTGAAATTCCAGAGGCTGGGGTGCGTAACAGTGGAATTGCATAATAACTTTCAATACAAGACACGGTAACAATTTATTGCTCAAGAATTTTAAGCGCAAGACACAGTTACACGTTGCTTACTGCTTAAGAAATATTTTTGCAATATTTTGCGGGGTCATATGAAGAAGCGATTTGCTAATGCATTTTCCTACGCCTGCTTTGAAAGCTCAGCTTCAACAAGTTATTTATTATTATGTATTTTTGTTCGCCTCATTTGTTTTTCTCTCTTGCATTCAATTCAAATCAATTCAGTTCCCTCATTCAAACTGTCATCACAAAAATACCCCACTCAGAATATTCTGACGGCAAAGTTTTCAACTTCTCTGAAAAATGGAGACAATTTTGATGTTCCTCCGAAAATCTCACAGTTTATTTGTCCCTTAGTTTGTATAGCCATCAGTTCACAACGCAAATTTCCACCAGAGAAAAGCACATTCTCGAAAACTTTAAATTATGTCTGACTGTGTACAATCATCACTGTGGCTTTAGTTTTTTGTGGAGTCGAGTGGGTTTTTAATGGGCCTACCTTAAAATTTGATGTCAGCCGATCCAGCTAAGAGCGCCTGAAAAACCTCTAATTCTGAAAATCGAGTACCTTGCTCTGACCATAAACCATAAATCATTTTTCTCGCTTTCCATTAAAGTTCGTTTCACCATAAAACTTCAAGCAGAAAGATGTGATGAAATTCTAAAAATTCGACTGTAGCCCATTCAACAACAGAGCTGATTTTGTTTTCAAAATTTGTTGTTTTTTGAGTGTTACCAACTTTTATCGCAATCCTAACAAAGTTTGCTAAAAGACGCTTACACCTCGTTTTGTGAAAAGTAAAGAAAGGTATATATTTTAACTGATACAGTATATGCAAAGATTTTTTTTGAAAAAAAAAACAGAAATTGTTTAGATGCACCAATCTATGAACATACTCTCAGCACTTAGTTTTTTATTTTTCAAAACATTCAAAATGAAAAAAAAAAACCATAATCAGATTGTTAAAAATTCCCACGTTCTCAGGCATTGAATTGCATTATTGTGTTTTAACTGTTCTTTAATTGTTCTTTAATAAAGTAGTATTTTTGAAAAAGGCTCTTTTTTTAATGAAATTTGAGCCTGGTATTTAAATAGTATAAATACGAAGCCTACGACTATGCATCAGTATGCTACGCACGCAATCGGATTCTGCTAACATACAATCCGACACAGCAGACTCTAATTTACAAAATTTACCTCTATATGGATCATCTTAGCGGCATTCTGTTCTGCGTCTCAAGCGTCAACATGTGCGTCTTTGCATACGAGAGATACATCGGTTACTAAGAACTCTAATTTTTTTATTTGTGTAATTTTGCACAATTTTGAATGTAAATGGACACACGATAAGTTTTCGACGTAAAACACTAAAAATTTGGTGAATATAAGGCAGACCCAGGATGGGCTCCATTTACAGCCTTAAGGCATAAACAACTAAGGCTACTTATTTCTGCGCGCGAAGTGGGCTTACCTATAACTCTAAGACTAATCAACTCTGTAAAACACTGAAGATAATTTTCTATTAATACGGTGGTAATACAGTATAGCACCGAGTCAAGAGTATACACATGGTGTCTCTAAACTAACTGACTGACTAGAGTTAGTGGAGCGTGCGCTTTATATAAGAGAATAGTGTCTTCTCAGTCTCTGAATGGCTGGAGGTTTATATCCAGTATTTCCACTGCTACATCCATCCGGAGTTAAGAGTTTTAAATTCCAATTTTGTTAATTGTAGCAGAATTATGCTGGATGTGTCATCCCCGTTTTGTAGTAAGTAAGGTGTTGTCAAAATAAGTTTGTGACTTGTGCTATTGTCTGAAGTCCCTGTCAGTAGAGTGTTGACTAGTGTCGTCAGTGAGTAGTTTACTTCAAAAGTGGAGTCAGTAAGGGTGCCAGTTACAGGGTGTGCTGGCCAATAAAGTCAGTTCTGTCAAAGAAACAAACTGTCCCTCAATGTCCTGTAGTGAGGATTTGTTCCCAGTTGGAGTATAGCTTGTAGTCTGTAGTCACTGTTGGTTGTACAAGCTGAGTTCTGTTTATCTCCATCTAGTACAGGGCTTTCCAATCTGATTTACCAGCTTACCTTCTGAGCTACCCAATCCTTTAAACTTTCAGTGAAGTTTAATGCTTGCTGAGTACGCTCCGACCGGAGAAAAGAAGAAAAAACTGATCCTAATCTTCAATTGTGGCAAAGAAGAAAGGATTAAATTATAATATAGACAAGGAAGACATAAAAACTGAAATAGAAAGAAACAAAACGAAAATTTAGGTTTGTGAGGTGCAGAACAGTGAATCTGAGAGTTTTGTGGGACTGTGAACCCCATGTGGTATGACTGTAGCCTACGTCCAAAACTCGAACTTAAAGTCAGGGGCCCGGTTTTCAGGGTGCCTGAGGAATTTCAAAAAATCTTTTTCTCATGCGAGGCAGGCGGCGAGGTCTCGTGAACACAGGTCTGTGTTGCAGTGTGCCTGCATCACGAAGAGTGCTTCCTCGGGTGATGGTTTGGGATTCGCCGGCTTGTCCGATATCCAGTCCCTGTAGAGCAGGTTGAAGGTGGGTCCGTACATGCACTTCGTGTCTTCTTCCTATGCGCATTGCAGATATCCGATAGGGACAAGTATCAGTCGATTTGTGTTCTCATAAACTGGCGAAAACAAGAAGTAGTTTTTGTCGAGGGTGCCTTGGCAAAAGTTGATGTTGATATAATATGGTGATGTGTGTTTCATCTTTGCGCATTGAAAGCGAGAATCGATGTTGACCAAGGTATTCATTCGGTGAAAATGATGCTGGACAAAAAGATATTTGTGAATGGTGTGTAGGATCTGGTCAGATTCATTTGTTTTGGGTTTTTTACATCCATTTGTGTTGGATGCAAAAAAACAAAGTGAAGGTAGAAGGGTTCGTATTTCTGGTCGATACGATAGGGGGTAATACCTCTCGTGAACATTGTGTTTAGATAGTCGTTCTGACGATCGGCGAGAGCAAAGAATTACTAGGAGAGATGCCAGATTCTCTCTGTGAATAGTGGATTGATAGGGAAGTGGAGGCACTCTAGTGATAGGGCCTTGTCTCGTCACTCGTCCACATACTCGTTCTCCAACTGTCCCAGGGAGCACGAGCTGGCGGTAAGCTTCGAGGCATGGTGAGACGGAGTTAAAACATAGTTAATCCGCTCAGGGTCATGAACACCGCGGTTCGTGTTGACTCCCAGAGGATTCTTGAATTTTTGAAACTCAAAGTTTGAGCCAGGTGCTCTGTGAAACGTGCCTGCTGTGGGAGTGAATGGGTTTACTGTCCGCTTGGAGGAAGAGGGCTTTGAGCTTCATGTTGGGCTTGCCGCATACCGAGCTGACGACTGTGAGGCCAGAAACGGCGATAATTGTACGGGGTAGATCTCATGCGCCGTAGTCCTGGGCCTCTGCTTGATGAAGGATCCGTGCAGAGGTAGTTGTTGGTCGAGGTTGGCCCATCATAAGGAGGAGATTGGAGGAAGAGCAGCTGAAGTCGAGGTGGAGGAACTGTGGGTACTCCATACCTCGACTGGTGGATGCTCATGCGCTGTGATACAGGTGTAGGCATTACAGGCGGAAGATAGGTTAGTGGTCTTGAGTGAGGGTAGGGGCCGCGAATCCCGCCAAAATAGGCTCAATTAGGGACAACCGTTTCGCGTGTTGAGCGACCGATTGTTCAGTAGCAGCCTCTTCAGCCAAAGCAGAATTGTGTTGAGACTGGGGTGTTGGCTCTGGCACCGATTGTGGTGGTTGTGGAACCGGCTGTGTTTCGTGTAGAAGGAGTTCTTTTGATGAACTCAGTGGTCCAGTTTGTGCCCTCGGTGAGCTTGCGTCATTCGCAATGAAGAGATGTAATTCTCACGATGACGAGGAAGAATTAGCGGGTAAAGGCGGTGGGTTCAACCGATCATAATTGGCTGAATCCACAGAGTGTGGCTGGGGATATGCCGGGCCATCGTGAAGAGGGCCGGCATCTGCAGTTCGCAGACGGGTTCGGGCACTGGAGGGGGCAGCAACAAGGGTTTTAATGGCGAGGTCAGGAGGTCGTCGACATCCAGCATAATTAGGTTGTATGCCGTTGGATCGACATTTGGAGGGATGGGTGAACCTCCATCTTGGGAACCGGGATTGACAGCTGTGCTTTCGCTAATGCAGAAAAGTGTCACCTACGAGTACACGTTAATTTTAAGATAAGCTCTTCCGGGATTTCCTGATAATCAGGATCATTCTCAAAAGAGTCTTTAGAGAGTGATATAGCACGTGAGCGTTTAAGTTTTGCGATTATACTGGGAATCATAAAAAAGTTCGTAGCATTCACAAAAGAGATGCAGGGATAATGGAAGCTCTATGTTTATTAGAGTTATATTGAACAGGGGAGGAAAATTTCTTACAGATAATTTCAAACTTTCTGTGTAATAGATTGACTTCACTTTGAGAGTGTGAAGTGCTACTGTCGACAGATTGTTTTCGTCTTTTCATCGGTGAGGATGCTTTATAGTGAGAAGAGTCTGATTGTGATACATGGATTATGGTATGTGAAAATACTCCTAAAAATTCAGAAGTTGTAATCTGAGATAAAGTGATATTAGGGCCTAATAGTGATTTAGGATTGCATGGGTTAAGTGCTAAATAGTCCAAATAGGCAGTGAAAAAAGTTAAAAAGAGTCCAAATTCAGGCTATTTTTTAATACGTACCTGGGTTATCCGAAGACTCCGACAAAGGATTCTTTTAAAAAGTTGTTTTTGATTAAATCACGCCAGTTGAAATGACGGAGTTTAAATTCTTCTCTGTTAATATAAACTTTATTAAAGCAATTGGTGTATTGAATTTATAATTGTGAAAATTGTGCTTGTAATTGTGCTTATTTTGCAAGGTATGCAAAAATAACAGCTTGTTCTACCTTTTTTTTGGCTGCGTCATCTACTAATTTTTTAAATTTCATTTTATCTATTGAGTCATTTCAGTCTCCTTTGGCTAAATATGCCAAGTTTTTGGGCAGTAAAATCCGCGTGGGTGAAGTGGCTTTCAATTTTATTGGGCGTGAACGTTTGAAAGGGGTTTTGAGCTTTAATTGGATAAGTCGTTAAACGGTATGTTTCATCACCATCCGCATCTAGTGAGATTTGCTGATGAAAATTGTCAGTTTTACAAGGTGCTTTAATATACCAAGGTAACGTTTTACACGTGACTTGGTCCACAAATTGAAGTTTGTTCTGATACAATATAGGGATGCACCCGAAACATTGATTTTCTAGTACACAAAGTGCTGATGAAACAGTTTTGCATTGAAAGAGTGAGATAACATTAAAACTTTTCGCTGACCTGTAATAATAAATCTTACTATCGGGAATTTTTGTGTCAATAATATAAAAGTGGTCTGGTTTAAATCGTGGTCAAGATCACAAAGCTCTTTGTATATTGAAAGACTCGTGTAGTCCATTTCATGTACGACACGACTAATCATATAGTCGAGTTTTTTCGTTAGGGTGTACATCACCTAACCAATTATGTTTTCCTAAGGGTTCATATTTTCCGATTTGCGATCAACTTGTGGTTCTTGTGGGGTTACATATTCGTTACAGATGTCTGCTTAAGTGTAAGGTGTAATAGAGGGTCCTTTCTTTGGGGTGGTCATGTGTTCATCTATAAATATTTCCGAGGCTTTGCCTGTCACGAAGTTAAAGCCTTCTTGATAGTGTAAAAAAATACATTGATATTGTGTAGCGTAATA
Organism: Convolutriloba macropyga; assembly: GCF_964194025.1. Lineage (NCBI taxonomy): Eukaryota > Metazoa > Xenacoelomorpha > Acoela > Convolutidae > Convolutriloba > Convolutriloba macropyga. The sequence goes on from NC_134476.1 coordinate 38,652,470, forward strand.
AGGCTGGTCATCATTACATTTATAAAGAGGTTTAGTGTGTACCTTAAGACGAGAAAGTGCTGATTAATCATAAAGGTGGTCTTGAAAACAATTTGTTTCCATGTGTACATTTTGTTGGTGCCCGGTGTTAGTTTCATTATTTGTGAGTGTTTCAATAAAGAAGAGTTTTTGAAATTTTACCATTCGTGCATGTGATGTACTGATTTCAAAAATGCGACAGCAGTCATTTGGTTTTCAAATGACTGTTGCATTAATAGCGTGGTTTGGGGAACAGCATCACGTTTCAAGATTACATTTAATCAGTGTTTTACCGTTGTAAATACTTCAGATTTAACGTCAAAGCCAAGCGTGATGTTAGTTAATTGAAGTGACCATCCTAGTGTGAGGATGACGTAATATTCGTGTTTGGGATTTGTCCGGGGCAATTAGCCCAAAAGAAATCTGTGGCATTTGGGATCCATTCATGGTCCTTTGGAATATCAAGGAGATTTCCGTGTTGGAAAGCAAAAGGGCGATAGCGACATAAACTAAAAAGGCTTTGTTTGGCTTCGATATTAGCTTGCTAGTTTAATTAAATCAAACTGTTTCAACTGTGGGTGATAGTGTTGTTTATTTATGAGAAAAATGCGTGAAAATTCTCTACTAGCTTCCATTTCTGCGGAAAAAAGGTTTTTCCATATTTTTAACATACTAATTATCGTGATCACACCAGAAACCTCTCTTTCAAACGAGATTATTTGTGTAAAAGAGTTCTCTGGCGCTGAGTTACGCATTTATGGCGTATGTACGTACTTGAAGTGTTCAAATTTGTGAAAAGACGGATACTTGGGCAGGGAGGATCTGAAAGTTTACTGGTTTGATCTTACATTCTCCAATCTTTTTGAGTTTAAAATACTGCACATTTGGGATATGCTGTGGGGAGAAACCATATTGAGTTACTATCAGATCTTGAACTCCTAATTTGGGAGTTGAAATGTTGCGTTTTTCAATTTTAATTGGTTGTTTTATGGGTAGCAGGTGCGAAAAGAATATATTAACCAAAGGTCTGTTTAAAATTGTAATAGACATGTGTAAGATAGTCCAGAGCGAGGGTTATAGAAAACAAAATATCCTGCGTTGTTCTTTGTGTATGTGTCAAAATTGTTATGTTTTTCTTGACAAATAAAGGGTGAAGGGTTGGTTTTAACGCGAGAAATAGGCGGAGCAGCGGCTTGCTGGCCAAAGATTAGTTTGTCTTGTTCAACTACAATTTCTACAGAGAAATTGATTTCACATTTTTTAAGTAGGACTTGTTTGGTCAGATTTCTTGTCAAGTTTCATTGGCAAAGTTGAATATGCTCTAGTAGAATCGAGATGTTTCTCAATACATTGGTGGGAGTGTTGGTCTGGATCAGGGGTGGGAGAGTGTGTGATTATAGTTGGCGTACCATGAAAAATTACTAGTAACAAACTTAGAAACGAGGGTGATGAAATGCCTACATTAAAGGAAAGAATTCCAGGGAGCTTGTTAGAGTACACGCTCAATATTAGTTACTAGTCCTTATGGTGCGTTAAATGGATTACTCGCAATCTTTGGGGGAGTGGGTAAAGAAAATTGAAAGCTTAGTGGACCAGAGGTAGAAGTGTCTGAAATAAGACTATAATCTCGTGGTGTATCGTCTATATTCGAAATAGTGTGAATTGGCTGTGGCAATTCGAAATCACATGTTTCAACAGTGTTAGCAAAGATAATTGGTTGAGTAGAGAGTTGTGGTGTGTTCGAATGGTTGAATATTTCAATTTAAGGTGCTCGTGATGGGGCAGGTATATGTAGTCTTTGTTGTTGTAAAGTTGCGTTTGCAATAAAGCGTGAGTACGGCAACAAAGTCTGTGTACTTATTTGTTGTTATTGTTGTGCTGGCGCTTGGTGTATTTGCTACGACTTTGATAGTTGGGTACGCAGTTACTGACTGTGTGGTAAAGCGCGGGGGAGTCTCCAGTAGGACGAGGTCTATCTGTCGAATTGATATTAGTAATGGCCCAGTATTGGTGTTTTTCGTTTTCTTGTGCCTGTGATTTTTTTTATTAAAGAGATTAAATGATGAAATTTTGGGGGTGGACTGTTTGTTAGCGTCACTGTATTAACAATTTGCTGATTCTGAGACCGGGGAGTACTTGGGTTAGTGTTCGGTTGTTGATTAGAGGCCGCAATTGTGACGTTAATTGTTTGCCCAGAGTGGGAGCGATCATAATAGAAGACTTTATAGTAATTAAGAGACAAAAAATGACAATTATTAGTAAGTTTAAAGTAGGTATACTAACTCGGACTGCTACGTACGAAGTATAAAATTCTGGTGTGAGGACGTTGTGTTGGTAGATGAAATCTAAAAAAAATCAGCAGAGAAAACTGTTCATAATTCTTCATTTGTGTATTCTTTTCGTTCAAAAGATAAAATGATGTGTGAGTATTCAGCTTTAATTTTTAGATTGTGGTTTTGCTAGTTGTTGATATTGTTCATCCAACTTAAGAAAATCTTCAATATTTTTTATATCATAAGAGGCTTAGAAAAATTGGGAGACAGAAAAGAGCATTATTTTTGTTACTGATGTCTCTTATGTAAATGACCCATTCACAACAAGTGTGTGAACATATTATGTGATCTAAATTATAAAAGATGTGTTGTTTTGTTTTGTTTTGAAACTTTGAATAAATCTAAAATGTTAGCGTATAGATTTCTAAGAAACAATACTTCAAGTCAGCGTTACGAGGTTATTTGTATACCAGTCTGATTAGTGAAGACGAGTTGAACTTTCAGTACTGTGAGACTGAAAGTTTTAGTTCGAAATAAAGAGAGTGTGTGCTTTTGTGACCGTTATCAATTTCCATTCTTGATTGATTTTGCTACAGTGAGCTGACTGGCTGAAAGAACTGAGCGGCCAGACGTTTCGTTTAAAGTTGTAGAAAGAAGAAAGAGTGCTGTGGAGAAATTTATAAAAATTTTTCGAAGTTACAAGGGAAAGAGTGAGGTTTTCAAAAACAAAGTGTTGATAGTTGAGAAAAAGAAAGACGAGAGAAAGTTTTTGAGGCAATGTTTGGATCAAGAAGAAAGAACAAGACAAACAACTGAGTCATAAGCAGGATGTACTGTAAAGTGATTTTAGACGATGCTCTTTAGCCTAACCATGGATTTTCTTCGTGAAGGAAAAAGTTACCGAGTCATATCTCGTTAATTTAATTAGAAAGAGGAAATATTCCCAGACCGATCTGTGGTTCGGCTACTTTAATAATTTATGGTTAATTTGCTTTTGTATAGCCGTGGTGAATGGTCTATGTTTCTCTCTTTTTCGTTTCCTGATGGAGGGGTTTTTACGGTTCCGCTAGCGTAGCAGGTTGGAAAATAGTCTATATGCTTTGTTAGCTCAGTGGAAGAGTTTTGCTATTTTTCTCAGTGAAAGTAATTGTATTAGGGAGAATAGGATTGAGAAGAAGAATTACTCGATTTATCCCTCTTGTGTGGGAGAATTGGGGAATTATATTTTTACTGTATTTATATTAATGGGGGTTTTTAGAGTATTAAGCTAATTTTTGTTCGCCTAACAAAAGCGAGAGAAGCAAATTTGTGTGTTATAGTAGTGGTATATTTATTTTGTAGAAGTGCATTGTTCGTGTAGCCGAAATTTTCTACTGTGGTATAATGACTCTTTAGTCTTCTATAAGTTGTCTTCGTAAACCGACATCTCTACTGGTGTAGTTTTCAGAGTTTTTTTGGGTAGTCTAGACGGGTTACAAGATAGTGGTTGAAGTTTCATTGTTTGATGGTATAGCTGGGCTGTCTAGACTAAACGAGATGGATTTTGACTTTGTTATATTCGGTTTTTGGGCAGACGTCGTAATGGGGAGTTAATGCAGAAGTATTTTTTTCCATTTTTTCTCGAAATGATAATTGTTTTGAATAGTACGGGACAATATTACTACAATGAGGAGTTATTTGTTCCCCTGAAAAGTCCTCTAACTTATATGTTATGGTTGTGGGGGTAACAATCAACTTTCTTTGGCTGAAGTTTTTGAAATTCCATTTTCTGGAACTTTATTTAAAATTAATAAAACACGTGTTAAATTTTAGTGTTTAGGCCGTTCCAAAACGGCAGTTTTTGAACATCCGTAAAGGTTTATTCTAATTGAGATAATTGTGCTTACCATAAAAACTTCTGAGTTTATTTTTCCACGATTTAGGAAACCAATGTGCAAAAGCTTCTTTCTGAAAGTTTTTAATTTGGGGGTGATATCCGAGGTGATCAGTGTGTGTATATTTTAGAAACGAGGGGCATGGAGAAATTTGTGAAGGAATACAATTTCCAAAACTATCTGTAGTGGAATGTAGATTAAACATTATTGTATTTTTTGGTTATATGCCAAAAACGAGTTCATGTGGTTAGAGATTCATATTTTTTGTGTAACTTGTGAATTGAATGCAAAGTGGAAAGTTTTTACTTTTTGTGACCATGTGTCATATAGTGAGTCTACAATTGTACTGGGGAAATGTGTTCAGTTGTCTATTGCTATTTTCTACTACTCCGACCATGGTGTGTACTATGTACGTTGTTTAAATTTTACCTTTTAAATACGGCGAAAATGTGTAAAGTTGCCTTTAATGTATTCATTTCTGTTGTCGGTTACTACAATATCGGATATTCCGAATTTAACTATCCAGTGGTTGTATAATACTTTCAATGCCTTCACTGCGCCTTTTCTTTGGGAAGGGTGATGAAAACATAGTGTGTAAAGGCGTCTAATAAAACATAAACGTAAGAGTTTCCGTCTGACGACAGAGAAATTGGACCTTTCGTGGCCATTGAATTTCGGATATTGAAGTATGGTGATACTTACAAAAATGGCTGTTGTGACGCCATGAGGGGGTTTGGCGTGGCGTTACTCGTTTGGCAATTCAAGCAGTCTTGTGTTTATCAACTATTTATATCCATATTTTTATATTTGGAAATTACTTTTTTTCCGTTATTGTAGCATAGGATCTCTCACGACCGGGATGGCCTGAAAGATTGTGTGAGTGTGCGATATGAAATAATGTTAAGAGAAGAGAAAATTGTAAACAGTGTTTTGGTGATTGTGGCTCTTGTATGTAATATGAGAACTGATTAGTTTCGTTTACTCTTAGGTCTTGGAAACGTCTATAGTAGTGTAAAAGTCCCTTATGTGCTCAGATTGTTAGAGTAGAGGTAGTAGGGCGATTTTTGTTTTGTTTCCAAGGAAAAATTTGTCGTAAGACAGCATCTTGTTGTTGTGCCTTGCGTAAAAATGTACCAGTGACTTCTGTTTATTCGTGACAGAAATAGTTGTACATTTCTGTTGATTTAAGTATGAAATCATCCATTGCGGGAGTGAGAATTTGACACTATTTATCAATCCTTCGCAAATTGCATTTTTAGAGTCAAGTATAAACGGTTCTGTTTCATTTTTGCTGAGCGTGACATCGGTGTGTTGTACTATAGGGTAAAGTTCTAAGAAATGGTTGATTTTGTTTCAGTTGTTGATTTTGCTGATGATGAATGTGCTCTAGAGGTTGTGCTTTTTTCGTATTCATTATATGAGAATGGACGGTCAACGTTGTTTCCGAGCTCTACTTTAAAGTAATTATTTTTCATTTGTAGATATATTGGGAAATGTGTTGATTGTACAGTAGTGTCCGTAGTTCTTTTTTAAATATTTTCCTTGGATATAGCATTGTGGCACTGCATATGTATCTGTGGTGTATGTTGATTGCTTGTCATAAAGAACATCATTGTGTCAGGATATTCTACTCTTCTTAGACGGTTTTTTTAATGCTTTGTGGTTTTTTTCTGATCGATTTAATAAATCTGGAAGTGACAGATTTCTGCCATCTGTCCAAACATTTTGCAGGTTTGAAGTTTTTATTATAACGAGTTTTCATTAATAAACTGTTTGATTAGCTACTTTATTGTTTGAAAAAAAAAATCGGTTTACGACCTGTATAGAGAACAAAGGGGTGTTGTGAACCTTGAATAAGGAATTCATATTGTGAAAGTGCATAAATTGTTGCTGAAGATTCGCGAACAAAGGTTGAAAGTCGGAGTTCTGTAAATGAAATTAAGCGAGAATTCCAGGAGAATACTTTCATTTTCCTAAGTTCGTTTTTGTGAAGAAGTGCGGCTTCAATGCCATATTTTGAGGCTTCACACAAAAATGAAATTTTGTACCGAGTTTGGAGTTGCAAGACGTAGTGTTCCGTCTGTAATTTCTGTTTTCAATATATCAAACGTTTGTTGCAATTCTATTGTCCACTTGAAATCTACTATGTCTCTGAGTTGTAAATAGAAAGATCTGAGAATGACTTGAAGATTAGAGATGTATTTAGAGACGAATTTTAAAAATCCAAAGTAATTTTGTATTTTTTGGGGTGATTGTAGTTTTAGCACACCATCTGTTTTAGATTTTAGTGGATGTATGTGATTATTTTGTATTTGATGTCCTAAAATTTTAACTGATTCTACACAAAATAAAGATTTTTCTGGAGCAGCTTTTTGATTTTCAGCCTTGAGAAATTTGTGACTTTTATCTAATGTGTGTAACATTGTGTCTGTAGTGGTATCTTGAATAAAGACATCGTCGAGATACGTAGTTATTTTACTTTGACGAATTATGGATTTAAAAATGCTGCTCAAAAAAGATGATAAGGCGGCTGCGCCGATAGAAATGCCGTTGAACAGGCGTTTAAAACTATATTGATGTCCTGCAAAAACTAACTTTGTGAGTCTTTGTGGAGGTTTGTCTAGGGGTTTCTGATTATATGCGCTGCTATAATCGCCTATTGAGAAAACATTTCCTTTTGTCTGCTCGAGTATAATTTGTATTGGCTCTTTCTACCAACTACATTTGGTTGCGTCAATCACTGTGTTTAATTGACGGGTAGCCAAGACGATTTTTAGTGACTCTCTTATTTTAAGTATAAATACTGGATTCATGAATGTGTTCCCTATAGCGAGGGAATCTGTGTCAACGTGTGCATTTTTGTTGAATTGTGTTAATATGTCAAGTAAATGTTGTACTTGTTCCGGTAGCTGTAGGGGTATACGAGTAGCTCGTTGTTTTTTGAATACTGATGTCGTTTTTAGGCAAAGGTTTAATCCAACTTTGATTTTCCTTACGTCGCATTTAGACGTGGCATAACAAAATCTACGATGCAAAAAAGTTGTGCTAATCGTTGAAAATGTTTTTGGTACAGTTTAATGCGTTCAAAATTGAACATTCGGAGAAAATTTTTCCCTGTTAACATAGAAGTGTTAAACGATATGTGAAAAGTTTTTTCTTGGGCTTTATATTCACGTTCCTGTTGCTTGGACAAGTTAAAACAATATAGTTTTTTAAGTGTTTCTGATTTACCGTGTGTAATTTAAATTGCAATATAGGCATCCATGAAGTCAGTGAAATCATTTATGCGATGTTTCGTGGTTTGCAGGTCCATAAGTGAGACATCTTGCTGTGCATGTCGAATTAAACCTTTTACAAGTGTTAGTAGGTGATATAAAGGCTATTGAATGAGAATTTGAATATTGGAAGTGATATTTCAAATGAATTATTTCCCATATAAAAAAGAACATATTTTTCGTAGTGGTTTGAATGAGAAACCAGATTTATAGAACATATTTCTATCTGCAGTGAGTGAATAAGTAAGAACTCTGTGATCTAATGGCTGGAAAAATAATGTATGGTCTCCGATTACGGAAAATAATTGTGAATAATATGGTGGTGGTTTTGTGGGAGATTTATAGAAATTGATAAAATTTTTCTCATATTTATATTTGATCTCTAGCGTATGAGATGAACATTTTCTGAATTCTACAGTTTTTTCTGGGAAAGGTATGCCTAGAATAATAGAATAATATATTTAGTATTTGAGAAGTGAAAAATTAGTGTAAGGTTTGTGTCCTGATGAGTTCTCAGTTCTGTTACGTCTGGATAGAGAGTGAGTTTTACAGTTCCGTGTGACTGTAATTTAGAGTTTTTTGCTGCTGAGAGAACAAATGTTTAAGATTTCATGTGTAATTTGTGGTATTTTTTAATTTCATTCAAAGTATCAATATTTAATACGTTAAGTGTGGCTCCCGAGTCAATTAAGAAATCAATTTCAAGATGTGGTGGGGAATTTGTTCAAGTAGGATTGGGCGTCTGTGTGTCTGTTGTTGAAAGTCTGTAGGTGGTAGTACCCAAAAGTTACTTTTACACGATGTGGAAAGAAAAAATTACTTTTTAATAGTGTTACATTCTCCCTGACAGTTGAAGTATTCGTCTTCTGTGTCTTGTTTGAGTTCCAAGAGTAAATTGTAAATTTTTGTTTAAGAAGGTGTTCTTCTGAAACATTCTGCGTCTCCGTTTGATTAGTGTTGGACGTGGTCTCGTCTGTCTATTATTGAACTAAAAGTGAAATAAATTGAATGCGTACGTTTTGAAGTAGGTTGCGTAAGAATGGCTGTCGTAAAGGATTTGCATCTCTATTTTATTAATTGGTTGTGCCCAAAAATAACTAGAAAAATTGCTGTTTTTTAATTGTTTTCTGAAAATTCTCTGGTCCAGGCTATGTTGAACACGTTCTACTTGGTGGTTTAAAAATAATGCTTCCATGGTTGGAGTTTGAAAATGAAGAGTAATTAGGGCTTTTATTTCGAGAAATGTCTCAGTTTTCTCTACTAATGCTCCGTGAGCGATAGGGATTTTGTAGTGGTTTACCAGTCAAATTATTTGCTGTTATATGTTTTTTGGGAGATTCTGGTTTCCTTTCATTGCTTGGCTGACAATTTATTTTTTAAAGTTAGATTTTTCTATTTGTTTTACGTATCTCTTTTCGGGCAGTTGGAAATACTGTGTCCTGATTATCAACGTTTTTCTTACAAAACTTACGGAATAGAGGTTTCTCTTCAAAATTTGGGTCATTTCAGTACTGGTGCCGTACTACGTTGATCCGATATGCAGTATACTCCATATTGCGTACATCGGTAAGATTTTCTATGTCCATAGATATACTATTTATGGATGATGAAAGAGTGGAATTTGCGCTTATTTTGTGTCTATCAATGTGTGTTATAGTGATGTCTTCTTGATGGATTTCTCAACTAACTTTGCAAAAGGAAGATGTGGTTCCAATGCTGCTGATTTGATGTTAGCCGTCTTTTTAATGGCTTTTCTAGCTAATTGCGGATCTAGTGCCTTGACATGAGTGTCATTCGATTGTGCATTTCTCATATCTGGAGCGTTATGCTTTTCTAGCCATTTGTTCAATTCAAAGTCCTAGTATTTTTATTTGTTCTCCTGAAGCTCTTGTTAAGCTTTCTAAAAGTAGTTTTGCTTGTGTTTGCGGTTGTTGGTTATCAAAGGTCTTTTTAAATTCTCGGCAGAGCGCTCAGCAGTTCTTTTAAACTTGTAATGGTAAATGTGAATACAACAATGGTAAATGTGAATACCATTGCTTTGAAGGGCCGATTGAGCCGATTATGTCAATGCAATTGGTTTTAGAATCTATCCGTCGTTATTTGGTGAATCGACTTGCTCGGGTCCTGTTATCATCACCATATTTGCTGTGATGGCATTCAAAAAACCTTCTGTAGAATATTTGGGATCAGTACAATCTAACAGTCTTAAAGACTGCTGCATGGGTACAGAGCCCCTTCAATAGGTGTATATCATTTGTGTTTTTTGTCTAACAACTGGTCAAGGTGTTTGTGTGGACGCTGCTGGCAAATTGTAAGTAGTTGGAGCGCTTATTGTCTGTTAAAGATTTTGTGAATTAAATTGCCTGGCAAAATTTTCTATTTCTTGGTGAGTTAATTGAATGTTTTGGTTGTTGGTTGATTTTGGTTGAGAAGGCGTGTTTAAAATGACAGGTTTAGTGTTAAACTGTACTTAAATTTAACTTTGTAAAAGTGGTAATGGTGTATTTATATAGGTAGTAGCGTGAGGGTTGTTTTTAATGGATCCGATTTTTGTGTAAATTCGGTTGAAATTACACGTTGTCTATTTCTAAGATTCCCATAAATATTTGTATTATTATTCGTATCATTAGTTAACTCGTTATTATTTTTGTTGTTATTATTGTTATTATTGTTTTGAAGGTCAATAAGTAAAAGAGAGTTTAAAGTGTGAGCTGAAAAAAGTGTTCCATCGTCTTGTAGTTTGGAATTAAAATCGGTTTATGTGGCTTGATTCAAAAGAGAATGCATCGGTTGTGAAAAGATTATAATATTCATTTTCTCTTTTGGTGATAATTCGAGTGATGTGCTGTTTTTTTTCTGTAATGTTTGCAAATGTATTGGGTTGGTTTTCGGCATTATGATTTTTTATTTCAATATTTTCTTGATCCATTTTTAGTTTTTTGAATAATTTCAGATGGTACTTCTGTGATAGTTATAAAATTTCCTGCAAACAAATTTTGGTCAGAAATGTTTTGTAGTGTTTCTGCTAGTTGGTCCATTTATAGTGGGTATATTTTTGCTAAAAGTTTTGTAGCGGAAAAAATGTGTCTCACTTTTTTTTCCAAAATCTGTCTATGTACCAGGATAAAAGCGTTAAGGAGTCTAATATCTTTGTTTCTGGTAAGTTTGCTTCTCTTGCAGAACTTATCTATGTTTTTAAAAGTGAGTGAAGCCTTCAATTCCTTGTCTAGCATTTTTGCGCACTTAGTTAGGAGCGGTATTTAGTGTTGACGCTAGGCGTTTTAGAAATTCAAATGACCATTTTCTGAATGAACCAGCTGTATCAGAGGGTCTAATTCTGTCCATACTCCGTAAAGAAATTCGCACAGTGTGTCTGATAGTGGGTTAAACATAATGTCATAGATGATTTAAGTGTAAGTATTAGTGAGATGGTCACCAATAAAAGAATTAAGCCTTTTTTGAGTTGAGCCCCGTAACTCTTAGTTAAGTATGAAAGAAAAAGTTGTCCGTGAGAGTTGTGAAGCTTTGTCTGGTAAGGAGAGGAGAGGCTGTTGCTCTATTGCAAAGCAGTGGCATTTGAGTAGTTTTGCTGTATTTAGGAGTAAGTTTAGTTCATCTTGGTGTTGATAATGTTTAATTTAAATGGTATGATTTCATGCATAAGTTGTTTGTTCTGTTGTGTAAGAATTTTTCGGAATGTGTATCCGACTTTTTTGACGTTTGGCTTTTGTGACGGCTCATTTTGTTTTTAATTGTGTTATTATATTATATTGTTTAATTATTTGTTGTGATTGTGTTTTTCCGTTTTCTGAATTTTAAGTGTAAAAACAGTTTAAAGTTATAGAAACTAGATCTAAGTCTTTTTCTCTAGAAAGAATAGTATGTTTTGTGTGAGTTCTTTTTACGGTTAGAGTTTTTTTAACACACTGGTCGCAAAAGTTAAGGCAGACCCCTGATGGTCTCTTTTTACAGCCTTAAGGTGTGAAGAACTAGGGCTACGTATTTCTAAGCGCGAAGTAGGCTTACCTATATCTCTAAGACTAACCAACTCTGTAAAACACTGAAGATAAACTTGTATTATTACGGTGGCATTACAGTATAGCACCGGAGTCAAGAGTATACACATGGTGTATCTAAGCTAACAGGCTGACTAGAATTAGTGGAGCATGCGTTTCATATAAGAGAATACTGTCTTCTCAGTCTCTGATTGGCTGGAGGTGTACCTCCAGTATTTTTACTGCTACAAATAGAAAGAAAATTTAGGCGATTGTTTTGGTTGTTTATATCAAACTCAAAAGTACTCAGATTAGGACTTACAAAATCAGGTACAACCAAATCAAGTTTTTCTCTTGCGCTTCCCGGACTAAATATCAAGCCTTAATCAGTACTGATTAAGTGAATTTGCACATTTAGGACCACTTTTTTAGATTTGGCAACTCTTACCTCTTGACTTATAGATCTTGAACTTATAGACCGATCTTTTCCCAGGAATAGCAAATATTTAATCAGTCGTGTCTAAATGAAGTTTTAAATCACCCTTTTGAATGAAAGGACGAGTCTTGAATCCATCCTGGCCAGTATGGGACAGTTTTTGAGACATTTCTTGAGCATTATTTTCAGAATTGTTTAATCTTGTTTTAATAACGGAATAGAAAAGACAACCGGCCTTCAAAAGGCTCCACAGAATGAAAAGAAGCGATGAAAAATGCGCGTTCCTCAAAGAGTTCACCAATGAAGGAGGAAAATCAATCAGATCTCCAAAACATAGCTCTCAGATCCACATTCAATGGAGGGCTGTTTATTGAACAAAATTTAGTTGGGAGTTAATGTGTGAACTTACCCGACCTGATCGTCATAAAATTTCAGTACTGAAACATGACAATTTGTTTCCATTTTTTTTCTATGACCATAGTTCCGATCAGGACACCAATCAGACATTTCATGGTGGAGGTCAGTAGAATTCTGATCATAGTCTGAACACAACGAAAATCACTTCTGTGTATGCATTGAACGTTACGATTTATTTTTCTGTTTTTGAACTGAACTGCATGAAAAATTGTCATCATCTTATTACTACTTATTAGTACTATTTATGACTACGTATTAAACTCGCCCAGTCCCACATTGATATACAAAGCCTTTGATGTGCGAGGGATTTTTCGGAAAAAAAATCAGTTTTTGTGGTTGCATGTATTTAAAGCACTTTAAAGCTTTGAAAGCTTTAATTAAATCTTTATTAAAGTGCTTATTGCATGCTCAAAATGCGGAATACCTAAATAGAGCGGAAACGTGCTACAAGATTTGTTACCTACTTTTCGGACCGAATGTTCTTTTATTTCGCAAAATTGGCGGAACCCCTTTTGCGAAAAGTAAGATACAAAGGATGTCTTCTAATTTCGTTCATTAGATGTATCTAATTTACGAGCCAATTTTACTAAGGCGGAAATTTTGGGGTATACGGGTGCATCGTAATGTTCGTCCGGGTTGGCACTGAACATTATCCATAACCTTCTCTTCACACGGCCGCCGCATCACCAGGCCAGGCACTAAATCACTTGCCACCGTCCTGAATATGGCAGTGTATCAATGTTAACACAGATGTTCAACGGATCCGATGCCTAATCAGAATTTCCAGACTGTATTACAAATCCAAAAAAGAAAAACTGAACAAACTTTTTAAAGTACCTGAAAACGACAAGAAATTAATTTATACATGTGCATAAATTGCGTGTTTTATGTTATTGAATGTATTTATTTTATATATAACAAAAACACACTATACACACACACCCGGGTCAAGGTGTTACCGCAAAAAATTGCTAAAAGATGTATGATTTGCGGTGAATTTGAGTAAAAGTGTAAGATTTGCGTTCAATGCGATGAATGCGGTGAAAAAAACTTTTAAGCGGTGAAAAATGTTTTTTCACCGCTTGAGCGGTGAAAGAAAATTTTTCACCGCTACCAGCAGAATGCGGTGAAAATTTTTTTCAGCACTTCCAGCAGAATGCGGGAAAAAAGTTTTTACCGCTACCAGCAGAATGCGTTGAAAAAAGTTTTCACCGCCACTAGCAGAATGCGGTGAAAAAAAATTTTTTCTCCGCTAAAATCGTAAATCTTACTAACATTTGCCGCGTTAATTTCAACGCTTATCTTAAATTCACAGGAAATATAAGTGGCGTGAGTCACAAATGGCGCAGTGGAATAAGAAGTTGTTGCCCTGCAGTAGGGGAGAGGTTCGAACACGTGTACGGCAGTTTCTTTTTTGTAAGAAATCCGGTGAATGCGGTGAAAAAAATTTTTTACCGCTAAAAACCGCAAAAATTCACCGCATTCAACCTTAAAAGATTCGGGCGCTTTGTGGTGAAATTTTTTTCACCACTATCCACCGCTAATCTTACATCATTTTTAGACCAAACCTCGACCCGGGCACACACACACACACACACACACACACACATATATATACATACATATATATATATATATATATATATATATATATATATATAATTTATTCTAGCACAAACAAAACTTACATCTTCCTCTGGTCCTTTTAGTTGAGTTGACACTTGCACTTGATTACGCGACACAATCTGTTTTCTTCGTGAATTAATCAAAAACAAATCCGAAACAGTACTTTGTCGTACTTTGATACTACTATATGCACGAAAATAAGCCCGAAGAATACAGTCTACTTTCAAGTTTGTGCTCAGTCGAATCTTCTGAACACCTGTCTTTAAGATTATTTATGTCCAAGATAGGGGCCGGGGCAGTGGTCTTGAGTCTCGGCTGGGACTATTGGTGATGATGTAAAGTGTTCGTTATTAACCCGAAAAAGACGTGTTCCAGCTCGAAAAGAGTTGGGGAAAAGAAAAAAATGTTATTGGAGGGCATAAGCTCTGGGGTCCGAAAGAGGACAGATCGTATATTTCTTTTTTAAATCTCAAAAATACAGAATTGGTTTCAAAAATTTAATTTTTTAATTTTATAATGAATATCAGGAAAACAAATCCAAATGTGCAGTGTGATTTCAAAAAAGTGGACTTTTCTGAACTGAGCACTGTCAAGTTCCCTTGGGCCACCATAAACAGGTACTGAATTTTTCATCTATTGTTGGTTTATTATGATACAATACTGATTTACTCTGTTACCGGGATTCAGGTTTTATGTTGCCTAATGCTCGTTTGGTAGTTTGTTTGATTAACTTTAAAAATCTGAAATAATTCTCAGATTACTTTTCAGTAAATTTTAAACCGCATAAATTGTGCAGAGTGTTTGACCTGACTCATAAAATGTGAAGACTTGACTCGGGTCCTAGGACAAGTGCTGAAAAAGCGAAAAAAGAATTGAACAAAAAGACATGCTATTTACTGGAAAAGTGAAGAGTAGTAATCAAGAATAGAAATTCGTTCTGTTTCCTTATCGCGTCCAATTTTTCACGCAAAAACTGGTCAAAATTACACAATAAGATTTAAGAGTGCAATAAGAGATATATGACAGCATATTAAATCCTTGTGAACGTAAAAAAACGACAGCTCGAGAGAACTTAAAGTGTGATTTGTTCGATTGTTCGAAATTGTGCTTAATTTATACATGAATCTTATAATGGAAAACACACATAAGTGCCTTTTTTGCAATCTAAGGTCTCTGGTTCGAGGTGGCAACATTCTTGTGACCCAGAGTTTTGTGTCAACATTTGTGACTTATTATTATTGTAATAACCCAGCTATTGGAATATCAAGTTAACAAATTTGCTACTTCATCACCGCTTTAAGGCAACGGTAGCATGCCTTGCCTTTTTCCGGAGATAGTAGGTTCAAGTCCCCTGAACTCTAATTCTTTTGCAGTATATTATGGAGTTAGCTAATACCACAATTGGGTTGTTACAGTATGACTTATTCCATGATTCGACATATATAAGGAAATTCCAAATAGTACTACCATCATTTAATCAGTCAAGCAGAAAAAAGTAGTGACATTTTTGTAACAACTATAACAAAGGTTATGACAATGATTTTCAAAATAAAGTTGAGATTGCAAATTGAAATATAGTAAGATGAGATCATGCAAACTTGAACAGCGGAAAGCTGATTTTTGGTTGCATCTTAGCTCAATTAATTTTAGGAAAATAAGACAAACTACAGATATTTGTGACTGACAGATTTATTTCTGTACAAATAAGTTCAGAGAAAAAAATGCAATTTGTGAGAAATGCTTACAATAGCTGTCAAGTGTAGCTCTTTTTTTCAGTTTCTCAATCGTTTGGCAAGGATCAGAAACATACAGTCCAGTTGACAGAAAATTGATCCACAATTTTGAGCTGCTCCGCAACTGTAGTGTTGTTCAAGTACATTGCAGAGCAACTCAAAATTGTGGATCAGTTTTCTGCCATCTGGACTGTAATGCATGTTTCTAATCCTTGTCAAATTGAGAAACCGAAAATTACTCGAAAAATAAGATTAAAAAATTGTTCTCATAATGATTAATGTCTTTTTTGTCATATATTTCTATTTTTACTAGCATTGATGAAACCTTTCGATTACAAGAAATTGTTCTCGAGGAATCGACGTTTTATTCATATCTTATTTGTGGTTGCATTCACTATTATTATCCTGGTGCTGCAGTATGGACATCTATATTACACATTGGAAATCAAAGTTAAAGGACTGGTAAGGTTAATTATATAATAAAGGTGAATTTATTTCACATGCTATTATTATCAGCAGTGTTCAGTTTACCCAGATCTTAACTATTTATGGCTGTCATTAGTATCATCTAAAATCAGGTTGAAATAAAGGGGACTCAAAAGTTTGTGGTGCTAAATGAGGCTGGATTTATGTTTTTTTGACAAAATTTCAACTGGGGTAAGAATTAATTCGTGGATGTTAAAATAAATCGGGGTGGAAAAAGGAGGAGCCATGATTATTTAGTGAAAAGTTTCGAAACAGGTCTATGACGTCAAAAAGCAAAACAGAGAAAGTTATTAAACTATTAATTTAAACCGTTCAGTTACAAACAAAATGAAACTTTTGTCAAATGTCAGAAAACAGTGAGTGAATTTTACTAAATTAGACTTTTTCATCAACTTAACAAGCCATACACTAATTCGTTAATTTAATTTTCTGCGGATCTAAAACAAAAAGTAACCCAGGCTCAGGCCTCCAACCAAAAAATACTCAAAAATTCTAGTTGGGATGGCCTTTATAGATCAAAATTACATAGTCGAGATTCCTACTAAATGTTGATGAGAACCCAGGTCTAGGTACTTATGAAAAGACAATGCTCAACCAAAATGCACTATGAAAATACCATACTCGACTCATTTGAGCTATGAAAAGAGTTAAGCTGGACTTTAGCTCGACTCACATTTATCGCAAAAGTCATTAGCTGGGCCCAAATTTTTACAAAAGACTTTGGCTCGACGTAAAATTTGGGCTGGACTTAAGCTCGACACAATGTTTGCAAATAAAGTCGAAATAAAGTCTTTTCATGGGTCTATCATTGGTCTTTTAATAAGTCTGCTTTTTTGCCATTAAAATTTTCCGTTTTCCGTGCAAAATTGCATATAACGTAATCAGCGTGTATACTACTTCATTTTTTATGATTCAGAAGAACCACAAATCCCTCAAAAACCTGCATTATTTTTTTAAAAAGGTTCATAAACTTGGAAGGGAAAAAACTGAATAACGCCGAAATTTTGTTATGGCTAATGGGACTAGAACCAATACAATTAAGCTAGCTGGTTTCACTGAATCAAGTAATGTGGGAATATACTCGAGCTGCCATATCTCTTTATCTTCAGATTTGCTGAAAACCTTAAGGCTTTTGGCAGTTTTCCAACTATTTCATAAGTTTGACTGCTCTGGTGCAAAGCTACTTAGTCTTGCTCCGGCTCTGCTTCTCTATGTACAGAAGCAGAAAAAAAGCAGAATATCGGATTTTGAAAAAAATAGACTTATGAAAAGACTAATGGTGGACCCATGAAAAGACCTTTACTCGACTTTGTTGGTTATGAAATGACTAATGGTGGACCCATGAAAAGACTTAGCTGGACTTTCTTTGTTATGAAAAGACTTAAGCTCGACCCATGAAAAAAAATTAGCTCGACTTTAACTGGAAAGCTCGATCATGTTATTGTAGTCAATATTGCCCCCTTACTAGACTTTTAAAGTGTTTTCATAATTCGAGGTCTAGACCTGGGAAGTCTTTTCATGTGCCTTTTGGGAGAAAGCTACAGAAGAATAATTCAGAGCTTACAATTTATTGGGGTGTTGAATATATGGAATTCCACGTACCAGGGTCAAAATTTTTCGTGCAGTGTATTAGATTGATAAGATAACCGTACAAAAAATTTTGGTAAAAATTTTGAAAGTCACGTCAATTGAATGAGCCACAAAAAAATCCTATAAGATATTAGAAATATTTAGAAGAGTTGTACACTTTATATTTTATGTATATATATATATATATATATATATATATATATATATATCTATAACTATATATATATATATATATATATATTATATATATATATATATATATCTATAACTATATATATATATATATATATATATATATATATATATATATTAATTGCTCTCAAACGAAGTTTGTGGCAATTATATTAGACCTGTCGTTCTTTATCAATGAGATTTTTCGCTTGGATAGTTTTTCGTCTGACGCATTTGGCTTTTCGTCCTTAAAAAAACGGGATGAACAGGTAGCGCCCAAAAGGCCTTACGTGCGACATTTTAAGGCCGACAACAATATTGAGGCAAGTCTATTACGGCAAAACGCTGGGTTAAAGTTTTCCGTGAAATTAGAGTCAGGTTCTGTTTTTTTTTTCAAGCTGAAATGGACTAACATTGAAATCTGAGATTATGCTATAACACTGAAAGAAAATGAATAACTTCTTTTTGAATACCACTTCTACAGCTTTTGGATACTTTGCGCTTGACAGTTTATAAATCAAAATTTTACGAAATCAAAAAATAATCTAGAGACAGAAAATTTTTCCTTAACGCCAATGTTGTTTCGTTTTTCACTC
This sequence comes from Convolutriloba macropyga, assembly GCF_964194025.1. Taxonomy (NCBI): domain Eukaryota; kingdom Metazoa; phylum Xenacoelomorpha; order Acoela; family Convolutidae; genus Convolutriloba; species Convolutriloba macropyga. The sequence continues at coordinate 38,670,960 of NC_134476.1, forward strand.
ACGGTCATTAACCCAAAAATTAGCATACGCCGATAATAATAACCAGTCGATACCGTGATGTCTTTTGAAGCTAAAATTTGATCTATGTTAAATTTTTGACATTGTATTTTAAGATGACCACATCATTTGCGCATCCTCTTTTGACTTCATATCAAATAATATTAGTGCTATAAATGGGCAAAAGGAGTTTGGTCTTATAGTATTTAAGTCAGGATCTTGAACACAATGTGAAAGCAAACTCTGCGAGATACCAAAATACTTTGTTATACATCTCATGATTAATATTTTTGGTGATGGCTGTGATGAAGTGCCCAGCAGTTGTTACATTTTAACTTAAAAAAACTGCTCGATGAAAATATTGTTTGAGGGGGGTGCTAGTAACTGACTAATTAAAGATTGATTTTGTTTTGCAACTTCAGCAATGGTCTATATTTTTAGGCGTGAAATTTTTCAAAGCAAAGCTAAATGTTTGAAGCTACTATTGCGTTCAACGTTTTGCAACTTTTAAACTCAAGTTAGTTGAGGTTTTCCTTGTTGAAAGCGTCCACTTGAGTGAGCGCTCTAGTAAAAGTGTTTAGTCGAACATGTACTCATCAGTTTTTGGCGTTCTTGTTTTCATTCAAAAAGTTTTAGTGCTCTCCAGGGTCAGTATGTTCAGACTTTCGTGCGATCAAAAGTTACCTATGTCCAGACTATCATGCGTTCAAAATTGCCTATTTCCAGACTCTCGAGCGTTCATTCGTGTTTCCAGACCGTGTAATTTTGAACAAAAGACACCCCCCCCTCGTGCGTTCATTTCGGTCTGCACATATCAACTTTTGGTCTGGGACCTCAGCCTGGGATTTAACTTGCCAAAATGACTTTTAATTAGAGCTTAAATGACCTTATCCCCTTGTCACTATAATGTTTATTTGATAATACTTGAAAGCAATAACCTCAAATCCCTTATATGGTTACAATCACTCAAAAGTGGTAAAAATAAAAGTGTAAGCGAAAGCTAAAATCAAAGGATACCATGTAATAAGATTGCCAAAAGGACTTCACTTAATTATTCGAGTAAATATATCGATTTTATTGGTCTATATATTGAATTAATGTATGGAATTGAATATCTATACGTGGAGTTAATCCGCCTCTTGTCTATGCCTATTTGTACATAACAACTGCCCTTGATGGGTTCTGAAAATGATAGCCCGGTTTTCAAAGAGACCAAGATCTATTGCATTTACACCATAAATAAAAATGATCAAATATTTATATAATCCTTGTGTTTAGGTCTATTCAGATTTAGCAATCTGGTTGCTTTTTGAACTCATCCTAGCAATCGCAACTTCTGCGTATTCTATAATGGTTGTTGTCCAAACTACGGGAGCTCTCAATCAACCGAATCAATCCACATCAACATCGGCATCCAATCAACATCACACTTCTCAGCAAATGCAACGCAGTCGGAAAGAGTTTCTGGCACAAGCTTTTGGTCTACTCAGTGCTGCATATGTTATATTCATGATACCTCAGCTCACTATGAACTGCATTGAGAGTGGACTCACATTCATATTTGCGTATAAAGCCAGTAAGCTATTTATTTTCCATTTAGAGCGCACCAAAATCTGGTCTTGGGCTCTTATGAACGCACGAAAAACGCATGAAAGTCTTGACACAAGCATTTTTCGCTCGGGACGATCTGGACATGTAGTTGGTCAGATTTTGGATTCTGATTTCTATATATAGTGCGCGTCAATACTTTCTTGTAATTAGATTGACGCAAAGTCAATTACACATTACTATCTATATGTTTCCGTCTGGGTTAAACCGATTATCTTGATTTAAAAACTTACAATTGTTTGATATTTTTCACCAAATGAGTTGTTAATTTGATCTACAAACGCTCATTACTGTTCCTGCTAGTACTAAAATGAACAAAAAACTTTATTGTTTTCAAATATTTGTCTTCTGATATTTGAGAATGTTTTCAGACGACAGAGAATTCGTATCACTGCTGGACTATCAAATAAATGACGTTTACCAAGACACGAAATATCATCCAACAATTCCAGTGAAGGAGATTGGATACTTTGTTTCTTATGCTGCTCTAACTTTTTCTCAATGCTTCTACATTGCAAACGACATCATATTTCTCATGACAATTAAACACTTCAGGACTGCTTCAATCAAAATAAAAAATGATTTGAAAGCCATCTTCTCTTGTTTCTTTTCTGCAAATGGTGACAATGAAGGAGAAACGGTCGAACCAGTTGACGGCTGATTAAAGTTCGGCTACGGAATGAATCAGTTATCGGCTATCAAAGATCCCTCGGCCTTTCCCGAACAATTCCCTACATCTCCCTTCCGGTGGAAACTTTTAATACAAATTTCACCTTCAAATTTTTTAAGCCTTTATTTATTGGTCATAAATGTATTTGATGTTTTTGAAAGTGATTGCACACTCCAGTCATTTTCGCATGGTCGCCTTGCAAGATCTTGCATTATTCCAAAAAGTTTGACAATCGGTTACCATTCATCTGGCAAGATTCAGTAAGATATTCACCCAGTTTACATACATGGAAATCATCTTAGCATGGTCAGACAAAATCAGCATATGATGAGAAGCGCGTTTTAAATGACTTGTTTTCGTTAAAGCTTTTAAAACCAACATTTCTAAATCAACAACAATTTTAAACCAAAGAACCTAAAGGAAAATGTCTTTCCACTTTTAGCCACCCAATTTTTAGACCAGTACTTCCCAGGTTTAGGTGCGCGACCCTAGACCGCTCTGATCAGACCATTTGGGTCGCACACCGGTGGCGTGGTGCGACCCAAATCACATGGTCTGGGAAATGCTTGAGTCGCACGATGGTCTGGACAATGGTCGCACTACGGTCTGATCAGAGGGCAAAGTCTGGAAAATGGTCTGGACAATGGTCGCACTAAGGTCTGATCAGAGGGCAAAGTCGCACTATGGTCTGATCATAGGTCGCACGAAAGTCTGGACAATGGTCGCACTACGGTCTGATCAGAGGGCAAAGTCGCACTACGGTCTGATCATAGGTCGCACGAAAGTCTGGACAATGGTCGCACTACGGTCTGATCAGAGGGCAAAGTCGCACTATGGTCTGATCATAAGTCGCACGAAAGTCTGACAATGGTCGCACTACGGTCTGATCAGAGGGCAAAGTCTCACTATGGTCTGATCATAGGTCGCACGAAAGTCTGGACAATGGTCGCACTACGGTCTGATCAGAGGACGTTTCAATATAGCTGAAATAGGTTAAATACTGTCGGAAAAAATCTACAGTTGAACTAACGAACAACTTTTTGAGATTTTCCAGTATGTTTTGGGTGTGTTACCCTCCTCCTTCTCTCAACCGGGCTGGGGACCGGCTACGGCGGAGTTACAAACAAACAACTATAGGAGATTTTGAGTAGAGCTTTAGGTAAAAAAGCAAGCATAAACTCTATCTCCGAACAAAACAAAGCATAATAATTCGCTAAATGACTATAAATGATCGGCACAAATCTACAGTTGAACTAACGAACAACTTTTTGAGATTTTCCACTATGTTTTGGGTGTGTTCCCCTCCTCCTTCTCTCAACCGGGCTGGGGACCGGCTACGGCGGAATTACAAACAAACAACTATAGGAGATTTTGAGCAGAGCTTTAGGTAAAAAACCTAGCTTAAACTCTTTCTCCAAACAAAACAAAGCACAATAAATCGCTTAATCACGATAAATAATAAAAAATAATAATAAATGACTTTAAAACAATATTTCGAATAATTTTGATTAAGTAATTTTAAAAATAGGTCTTTTTCATCGGATCAAGGAGTTGACCAAATCGAACCAAACTGGGTATGGAGTATACCACGTGTACCTAGAGTTTAAAACAAAAAGAATTTTGGCTATAGCTTGTCTAGGAACAACTCCTTCACCCGATAAAACTTCTATATTTTTGAAAATAGAATAAGCGAATAAGTCGATTTTTCCGATTGAAATATGAACTTTTTTTCTAGGAAAGTTAGGCCGCCCATTCTTTTTGTATTACAACTTAAATGTTACCGGTAGTCTGGGATATCAATTTGGTTCACTTTAAACAACTCCTTGATTCGATAAAATTTCGATATTTTTGAAAATAGAATAAGCGAGTAAGTCGAAAATTCCGATTGAAATACGAACTTTTTTTCTAGGAAAGTTAGGAGGACTATTCCTTTTGCATTACAACCTAAATAGTACTGGTAGTCTGGGATATCAATTTGGTTCGATTTGAACAATTCCTTGACCCGACGAAAAAGACCTATCTTTAAAATTCGTTATTTGCGAAATTCGCAAATTTCCGTATGAAAACCTAACTTTTTTGCTAGGCAAGCTATAGTGAAAAATCCTGTTGTTTTACCCTCTAATCACAATAGTGATACTCCATACCGAGTTTGGTTTGATTTGATCAACTCCTTGACCCGATAAAATTTCTATACTTTTGAAAATAGAATAAGCGAATAAGTCGATTTTTCCGATTGAAATATGAACTTTTTTCTAGGAAAATTAGGCCGACCATTCTCTTTGCATTACAACTTAAATAGTACTGGTAGTCTGGGATATCAATTTGGTTCACTTTAAACAACTTCTTGATTCGATAAAATTTCTTTATTTTTGAAAAAAGAATAAGCGAGTAAGTCGAAAATTCCGATTGAAATACAAACTTTTTTTCTAGGAAAGTTAGGAGGAATATTCTTTTTGCATTACAACCTAAATAATACTGGTAGTCTGGGATATCAATTTGGTTCGATTTGAACAACTCCTTGATTCGATAAAATTTCTATATTTTTGAAAATAGAATAAGCGAGTCAGTCGAAAATTCCGATTGAAATACGAACTTTTTTCTAGGAAAGTTAGGAGGACTATTCCTTTTGCATTACAACCTAAATAGTACTGGTAGTCTGGGATATCAATTTGGTTCGATTTGAACAATTCCTTGACCCGACGAAAAAGACCTATCTTTAAAATTCGTTATTTGCGAAATTCACAAATTTCCGTATGAAAACCTAACTTTTTTGCTAGGCAAGCTATAGTGAAAAATCCTGTTGTTTTACCCTCTAATCACAATAGTGATACTCCATAGCGAGTTTGGTTTGATTTGAACAACTCCTTGACCCGATAAAATTTCTACACTTTTGAAAATAGAATAAGCGAATAAGTCAATTTTTCCGATTGAAATATGAACTTTTTTCTAGGAAAATTAGGCCAACCATTCTTTTTGCATTACAACTTAAATAGTACTGGTAGTCTGGGATATCAATTTGGTTCGATTTGAACAAAACCTTGACCCGACGAAAAAGACCTATCTTTAAAACTCGTTATTTGCGAATTTCGCAAATTTCCGTATGAAAACCTAACTTTTTTGCTAGGCAAGCTATAGTGAAAAATCTTGTTGTTTTACCCTCTAATCACAATAGTGATACTCCATACCGAGTTTGGTTTGATTTGAACAACTCCTTGACCCGATAAAATTTCTATACTTTTGAAAATAGAATAAGAGAATAAGTCGATTTTTCCGTTTGAAATATGAACTTTTTTCTAGGAAAATTAGGCCGACCCTTCTTTTTGCATTACAACCTAAATAGTACTGGTAGTCTGGGATATCAATTTGGTTCACTTTAAACAACTCCTTGATTCGATAAAATTTCTATATTTTTGAAAATAGAATAAGCGAGTAAGTCGAAAATTCCGATTGAAAAGTGAACTTTTTTTCTAGGAAAGTTAGGAGGACTATTCTTTTTGCATTACAACCTAAATAGTACTGGTAGTCTGGGATATCAATTTGGTTCGATTTGAACAACTCCTTGATTCGATAAAATTTCTATATTTTTGAAAATAGAATAAGCGAGTAAGTCGAAAATTCCGATTGAAATACGAACTTTTTTCTAGGAAAATTAGGAGGACTATTCTGTTTGCATTACAACCTAAATAGTACTGGTAGTCTGGGATATCAATTTGGTTCGATTTGAACAACTCCTTGACCCGACGAAAAAGACCTATCTTTAAAACTTGTTATTTGCGAAATTCGCAAATTTCCGTATGAAAACCTAACTTTTTTGCTAGGCAAGCTATAGTGAAAAATCCTGTTGTTTTACCCTCTAATCACAATAGTGATACTCCATACCGAGTTTGGTTTGATTTGAACATTTCCTTGACCCGATAAAATTTCTAAACTTTTGAATATAGAATAAGCGAATAAGTCAATTTTTCCGATTGAAATATGAACTTTTTTCTAGGAAAATTAGGCCGACCATTCTTTTTGCATTACAATTTAAATAGTACTGGTAGTCTGGGATATCAATTTGGTTTGATTTGGACAACTCCTTGACCCGATGAAAAAGACCTATCTTTAAAATTCGTCATTTGCGAAATTCGCAAATTTCCGTATGAAAACCTAACTTTTTTGCTAGGCAAGCTACAGTAAAAAATCTTGTTGTTTTACACTCTAATCACAATAGTGATACTCCATACCGAGTTTGGTTTGATTTGAACAACTCCTTGACCCGATAAAATTTCTACACTTTTGAAAGTAGAATAAGCGAATAAGTCGATTTTTCCGATTGAAATATGAACTTTTTTTCTAGGAAAGTTAGGGGGACTATTCTTTTTGCATTACAACCTAAATAGTACTGGTAGTCTGGGATATCAATTTGGTTCGATTTGAACAAATCCTTGACCCGACGAAAAAGACCTATCTTTAAAATTCGTTATTTGCGAAATTCGCAAATTTCCGTATGAAAACCTAACTTTTTTGCTAGGCAAGCTATAGTAAAAAATCCTGTTGTTTTACCCTCTAATCACAAAAGTGATACTCCACACCGAGTTTGGTTTGATTTGAACAACTCCTTGACCCGATAAAATTTCTATACTTTTGAAAATAGAATAAGCGAATAAGTCGATTTTTCCGTTTGAAATATGGACTTTTTTCTAGGAAAATTAGGCCGACCCTTCTTTTTGCATTACAACTTAAATAGTACTGGTAGTCTGGGATATCAATTTGGTTCACTTTAAACAACTCCTTGATTCGATAAAATTTCTATATTTTTGAAAATAGAATAAGCGAGTAAGTCGAAAATTCCGATTGAAAAGCGAACTTTTTTTCTAGGAAAGTTAGGAGGACTATTCTTTTTGCATTACAACCTAAATAGTACTGGTAGTCTGGGATATCAATTTGGTTCGATTTGAACAACTCCTTGATTCGATAAAATTTCTATATTTTTGAAAATAGAATAAGCGAGTAAGTCGAAAATTCCGATTGAAATACGAGCTTTTTTCTAGAAAAATTAGGAGGACTATTCTTTTTGCATTACAACCTAAATAGTACTGGTAGTCTGGGATATCAATTTGGTTCGATTTGAACAACTCCTTGACCCGAAGAAAAAGACCTATCTTTCAAATTCGTCATTTGCGAAATTCGCAAATTTCCGTATGAGAACCTAACTTTTTTGTTAGGCAAGCTACAGTGAAAAATCCTGTTGTTTTACCCTCTAATCACAATAGTGATACTCCATACCGAGTTTGGTTTGATTTGAACAACTCCTTGACCCGATAAAATTTCTATACTTTTGAAAGTAGAATAAGCGAATAAGTCGATTTTTCCGATTGAAATATGAACTTTTTTTCTCGGAAAATTAGGCCGACCATTCTCTTTGCATTACAATTTAAATAGTACTGGTAGTCTGGGATATCAATTTGGTTTGATTTGGACAACTCCTTGACCCGATGAAAAAGACCTATCTTTCAAATTCGTCATTTGCGAAATTCGCAAATTTCCGTATGAGAACCTAACTTTTTTGTTAGGCAAGCTACAGTGAAAAATCCTGTTGTTTTACCCTCTAATCACAATAGTGATACTCCATACCGAGTTTGGTTTGATTTGAACAACTCCTTGACCCGATAAAATTTCTATACTTTTGAAAGTAGAATAAGCGAATAAGTCGATTTTTCCGATTGAAATATGAACTTTTTTTCTCGGAAAATTAGGCCAACCATTCTCTTTGCATTACAATTTAAATAGTACTGGTAGTCTGGGATATCAATTTGGTTTGATTTGGACAACTCCTTGACCCGATGAAAAAGACCTATCTTTAAAATTCGTCATTTGCGAAATTCGCAAATTTCCGTTTGAAAACCTAACTTTTTTGCTAGGCAAGCTATAGTAAAAAATCCTGTTGCTTTGCCCTCTAATCACAATAGTGATACTCCATACCGAGTTTGGTTTGATTTGAACAACTCCTTGACCCGATAAAATTTCTATACTTTTGAAAATAGAATAAGCGAATAAGTCGACTTTTCCGATTGAAATATGAACTTTCTTCTCGGAAAATTAGGCCGACCATTCTCTTTGCATTACAATTTAAATAGTACTGGTAGTCTGGGATATCAATTTGGTTTGATTTGGACAACTCCTTGACCCGATGAAAAAGACCTATCTTTAAAATTCGTCATTTGCGAAATTCGCAAATTTCCGTATGAGAACCTAACTTTTTTGCTAGTCAAGCTACAGTGAAAAATCCTGTTGTTTTACCCTCTAATCACAATAGTGATACTCTATACCGAGGTTGGTTTGATTTGAACAACTCCTTGATCCGATAAAATTTCTATACTTTTGAAAGTAGAATAAGCGAATAAGTCGATTTTTCCGATTGAAACATGAACTTTTTTCTAGGAAAGTTAGGCCGACCATTCTTTTTGCATTACAACTTAAATAGTACTGGTAGTCTGGGATATCAATTTGGTTTGATTTGGGCAACTCCTTGACCCGATGAAAAAGACCTATCTTCAAAATTCGTTATTTGCGAAATTCGCAAATTTCCGTATGAAAACCTAACTTTTTTGCTAGGCAAGCTATAGTAAAAAAATCCTGTTGTTTTACCCTCTAATAACAATAGTGATACTATATACCGAGTTTGGTTTGATTTGAACAACTCCTTGACCCGATAAAATTTCTATACTTTTGAAAATAGAATAAGCGAAAAAGTCGATTTTTCCGATTGAAATATGAACTTTTTTCAGGGAAAGTTAGGCCGACCATTCTTTTCGTATTACAACCTAAATGTTACTGGTAGTCTGGGATATCAATTTGGTTCACTTTGAACAACTCCTTGATTCGATAAAATTTCTATATTTTTGAAAATAGAATAAGCGAATAAATCGAAAATTCCGATTGAAATACGAACTTTTTTCTAGGAAAGTTAGGCGGACCATCCTTTTCGCATTAAAACCTAAATAGTACTGGTAGTCTGGGATATCAATTTGGTTCACTTTGAGTAACTCCTTGATCCAATGAAAAATACTATATTTAAAAACTAAATATTTGAAATAATGCAAATTTCCGTATGAAAAGCTAACTTTTTTCCTAGGCTAGCTATACCAAAAATTCCTGGCATATTATACTCCGTAAAAACACAGGAACTCTGAATATGAGTTTGAGGAGATTTGAACAATTTCTTGACCCGATAAAAAAGACCAATTTTTAAAATTCGTTATTCGAAATAATCGCAAATTTCCGTATGAAAAACTAACTTTTTTCCTAGGCAAGCTATACCAAAAATTCTTTTTGTTTTTCTCGGAAAATTAGGCCGACCATTCTCTTTGCATTACAACTTAAATAGTACTGGTAGTCTGGGATATCAATTTGGTTTGATTTGGACAACTCCTTTACCCGGAGAAAAAGACCTATCTTTAAAATTCGTTATTTGCGAAATTCGCAAATTTCCGTATGAAAACCTAACTTTTTTTGCTAGGCAAGCTATAGTAAAAAATCCTGTTGCTTTGCCCTCTAATTACAATAGTGATACTCCATACCGAGTTTGGTTTGATTTGAACAACTCCTTGACCCGATAAAATTTCTATACTTTTGAAAATAGAATAAGCGAATAAGTAGATTTTTCCGATTGAAATATGAACTTTTTTTCTCGGAAAATTAGGCCGACCATTCTCTTTGCATTACAACTTAAATAGTACTGGTAGTCTGGGATATCAATTTGGTTTGATTTGGACAACTCCTTGACCCGATGAAAAAGACCTATCTTTCAAATTCGTCATTTGCGAAATTCGCAAATTTCCGTATGAGAACCTAACTTTTTTGTTAGGCAAGCTACAGTGAAAAATCCTGTTGTTTTACCCTCTAATCACAATAGTGATACTCCATACCGAGTTTGGTTTGATTTGAACAACTCCTTGACCCGATAAAATTTCTATACTTTTGAAAGTAGAATAAGCGAATAAGTCGATTTTTCCGATTGAAATATGAACTTTTTTTCTCGGAAAATTAGGCCGACCATTCTCTTTGCATTACAATTTAAATAGTACTGGTAGTCTGGGATATCAATTTGGTTTGATTTGGACAACTCCTTGACCCGATGAAAAAGACCTATCTTTAAAATTCGTCATTTGCGAAATTCGCAAATTTCCGTTTGAAAACCTAACTTTTTTGCTAGGCAAGCTATAGTAAAAAATCCTGTTGCTTTGCCCTCTAATCACAATAGTGATACTCCATACCGAGTTTGGTTTGATTTGAACAACTCCTTGACCCGATAAAATTTCTATACTTTTGAAAATAGAATAAGCGAATAAGTCGATTTTTCCGATTGAAATATGAACTTTCTTCTCGGAAAATTAGGCCGACCATTCTCTTTGCATTACAATTTAAATAGTACTGGTAGTCTGGGATATCAATTTGGTTTGATTTGGACAACTCCTTGACCCGATGAAAAAGACCTATCTTTAAAATTCGTCATTTGCGAAATTCGCAAATTTCCGTATGAGAACCTAACTTTTTTGCTAGTCAAGCTACAGTGAAAAATCCTGTTGTTTTACCCTCTAATCACAATAGTGATACTCTATACCGAGGTTGGTTTGATTTGAACAACTCCTTGATCCGATAAAATTTCTATACTTTTGAAAGTAGAATAAGCGAATAAGTCGATTATTCCGATTGAAACATGAACTTTTTTCTAGGAAAGTTAGGCCGACCATTCTTTTTGCATTACAACTTAAATAGTACTGGTAGTCTGGGATATCAATTTGGTTTGATTTGGGCAACTCCTTGACCCGATGAAAAAGACCTATCTTCAAAATTCGTTATTTGCGAAATTCGGAAATTTCCGTATGAAAACCTAACTTTTTTGCTAGGCAAGCTATAGTAAAAAAATCCTGTTGTTTTACCCTCTAATCACAATAGTGATACTATATACAGAGTTTGGTTTGATTTGAACAACTCCTTGACCCGATAAAATTTCTATACTTTTGAAAATAGAATAAGCGAAAAAGTCGATTTTTCCGATTGAAATATGAACTTTTTTCAGGGAAAGTTAGGCCGACCATTCTTTTCGTATTACAACCTAAATGTTACTGGTAGTCTGGGATATCAATTTGGTTCACTTTGAACAACTCCTTGATTCGATAAAATTTCTATATTTTTGAAAATAGAATAAGCGAATAAATCGAAAATTCCGATTGAAATACGAACTTTTTTCTAGGAAAGTTAGGCGGACCATCCTTTTCGCATTAAAACCTAAATAGTACTGGTAGTCTGGGATATCAATTTGGTTCACTTTGAGTAACTCCTTGATCCAATGAAAAATACTATATTTAAAAACTAAATATTTGAAATAATGCAAATTTCCGTATGAAAAGCTAACTTTTTTCCTAGGCTAGCTATACCAAAAATTCCTGGCATATTATACTCCGTAAAAACACAGGAACTCTGAATATGAGTTTGAGGAGATTTGAACAATTTCTTGACCCGATAAAAAAGACCAATTTTTAAAATTCGTTATTCGAAATAATCGCAAATTTCCGTATGAAAAACTAACTTTTTTCCTAGGCAAGCTATACCAAAAATTCTTTTTGTTTTACAATCTAGTTACCCAGGGGATACTCGATACCGAGTTTGGTTCACTTCGGACAACTCTAAGACCTAATCAAAAAGACCTATTCTTAAAAATTATTTAAATTAATCGAATTAATCGCTAATTTCCGTATGAAAAACTAACTTTTTTCCTAGGCAAGCTATACCAAAAATTCTTTTTGTTTTACAATATAGTTACCCATGGGATACTCGATACCGAGTTTGGTTCACTTCGGACAACTCTAAGACCTAATCAAAAAGACCTATTTTTAAAAATTATTTAGATTAATCGAATTAATCGCAAATTTCCGTATGAAAAACTAACTTTTTTCCTAGGCAAGCTATACCAAAAATTCTTTTTGTTTTACAATATAGTTACCCATGAGATACTCGAGAGCGAGTTTGGTTCGATTTGGACAACTCCTTGACCCGATGAAAAATACTATATTTAAAAATTAAATATTTGAAATAATCGCAAATTTCCGTATGAAAAGCTAACTTTTTTCCTAGGCTAGCTATACCAAAAATTCCTGGCATATTATACTCCGTATACACACAGGAACTCTGGATATGAGTTTGAAGAGATGTGAACAACTTCTTGACCCGATAAAAAAGACCTATTTTTAAAATTCGTTATTTGCGAAACTCGCAAATTTCCGTATGAAAACCTAATTTTTTTCCTAGGCAAGCTATACCAAAAATTCTTTTTGTTTTACAATCTAGTTACCCATGGGATACTCGATACCGAGTTTGGTTCACTTCGGACAACTGTAAGACCTAATCAAAAAGACCTATTTTAAAAAATTATTTAAATTAATCGAATTAATCGCAAATTTCCGTATGAAAAACTAACATTTTTCCTAGGCAAGCTATACCAAAAATTCTTTTTGTCTTACAATATAGTTACCCATGGGATACTCGAGAGCGAGTTTGGTTCGATTTGGACAACTCCTTGACCCGATGAAAAATACTATATTTAAAAATTAAATATTTGAAATAATCGCAAATTTCCGTATGAAAAACTAACTTTTTTCCTAGGCTAGCTATACCAAAAATTCTTAGCATATTATACTCCGTATACACACAGAAACTCTGGATATGAGTTTGAAGAGATTTGAACAACTTCTTGACCCGATAAAAAAGACCTATTTTTAAAATTCATTATTTGCGAAATTCGCAAATTTCCGTATGAAAACCTAACTTTTTTCCTAGGCAATCTATACCAAAAATTCTTTTTGTTTTACAATTTAGTTACCCATGGGATACTAGATACCGAGTTTGGTTCGATTTGGACAGTCCTTGAACCGATGAAAAATACTATATTTAAAAATTAAATATTTGAAATAATCGCAAATTTCCGTATGAAAAGCTAACTTTTTTCCAAGGCTAGCTACACCAAAAATTCCTGGCATAATATACTCCGTATACACACAGGAACTCTGGATATGAGTTTGAAGAGATGTGAACAACTTCTTGAACCGATAAAAAAGACCTATTTTTAAAATTCGTTATTTGCGAAACTCGCAAATTACCGTATGAAAACCTAATTTTTTTCCTAGGCAAGCTATACCAAAAATTCTTTTTGTTTTACAATCTAGTTACCCATGGGATACTCGATACCGAGTTTGGTTCACTTCGGACAACTGTAAGACCTAATCAAAAAGACCTATTTTTAAAAATTATTTAAATTAATCGAATTAATCGCAAATTTCCGTATGAAAAACTAACATTTTTCCTAGGCAAGCTATACCAAAAATTCTTTTTGTTTTACAATATAGTTACCCATGGGATACTCGAGAGCGAGTTTGGTTCGATTTGGACAACTCCTTGACCCGATGAAAAATACTATATTTAAAAATTAAATATTTGAAATAATCGCAAATTTCCGTATGAAAAACTAACTTTTTTCCTAGGCTAGCTATACCAAAAATTCTTGGCATATTATACTCCGAATACACACAGGAACTCTGGATTTGAGTTTGAAGAGATTTGAACAACTTCTTGACCCGATAAAAAAGACCAATTTTTAAAATTCGTTATTTGCGAAACTCGCAAATTTCCGTATGAAAACCTAATTTTTTTCCTAGGCAAGCTATAGCAAAAATTCTTTTTGTTTTACAATCTAGTTACCCATGGGATACTCCATACCCAGTTTGGTTTGATTTGGACAACTCCTTGACCCGATGAAAAATACTATATTCAAAAATTAAATATTTGAAATAATTGCAAATTTCCGTATGAAAAGCTAACTTTTTTCCTAGGCAAGCTATAGCAAAAATTCTTTTTGTTTTACAATTTAGTTACCCATGGGATACTCCATACCCAGTTTGGTTCTATTTGAACAACTCCTTGACCCGATAATATTTCTATATTTTTGAAAATAGAATAAGCGAATGTCGATTTTTCCGATTGAAATATGAACTTTTTTTCTAGAAAAGTTAGGCCGACCATTCTTCTTGTATTACAACCTAAATGTTACTGGTAGTCTGGGATATCAATTTGGTTCACTTTGAACAACTCCTTGATCCGATGAAAAAGACCTATTTTTAAAATTCGTTATTTGCGAAATTCGCAAATTTCCGTATGAAAAGCTAACTTTTTTCAAGCCAAGCTATACCAAAAATTCTTTTTGATTTACAATCTAGTTAGCCATGGGATACTTGATACCGAGTTTGGTTAACTGTGGACAACTGTAGGACCTAATCAAAAAGACCTATTTTTAAAAAATAATTAAAATTAATTATTCGAATTAATCGCAAAATTCCGTATGAAAAACTAACTTGTTTCCTAGCCAAGCTATATAAAAAATACTTCTGGTTTTACAATCTAGTTACCCATGGGATACTCGATACCGAGTTTGGTTCGATTTGGACAACTCCTTGATCCGATGAAAAAGACCTATTTTTAAAATTCGTTATTTGCGAAATTCGCAAATTTCCGTATGAAAAGCTAACTTTTTTCCTAGCCAAGCTATATCAGAAATTCTTTTTGTTTTACAATCTATTTACCCATTGGATACTCGATACCGAGTTTGGTTCGATTTGGACAACTCCTTGACCCGATGAAAAAGACCTATTTTTAAAATTAGTTATTTGCGAAATTCGCAAATTTCCGTTTGAAAACCTAATTTTTTTCCTAGGCAAGCTATAGCAAAAACTCTTTTTGCGTTACAATCTAGTTACCCATGGGATACTCGATGCCGAGTTTGGTTCGATTTGGACAACTCCTTGAGCCGATGAAAAAGACCTATTTTTAAAATTAGTTATTTGCCAAATTCGCAAATTTCCGTATGAAAACCTAATTTTTTTCCTAGGCAAGCTATAGCAAAAATTTTTTTTTGTTTTACAATTCAGTTACCCATGGGATACTTGATGCCGAGTTTGGTTCGATTTGGACAACTCCTTGACCCGATGAAAAAGACCTATTTTTAAAATTAGTTATTTGCGAAATTCGCAAATTTCCGTATGAAAACCTAAATTTTTTCCTAGGCAAGCTATAGCAAAAATTCTTTTTGTTTTACAATCTAGTTACCCATGGGATACTCGATACCGAGTTTGGTTTGATTTGGACAACTCCTAGACCCGATGAAAAAGACCTATTTTTAAAATTAGTTATTTGCGAAATTCGCAAATTTCTGTATGAAAAACTAATTTTTTTCCTAGGCAAGCTATAGCAAAAATTTTTTTTGTTTTACAATGCAGTTACCCATGGGATACTCGATACCGAGTTTGGTTCGATTTGGACAACTCCTTGAACCGTTGAAAAAGACCTATTTTTAAAATTAGTTATTTGCGAAATTCGCAAATTTCCGTATGAAAACCTAATTTTTTTCCTAGGCAAGCTATAGCAAAAATTCTTTTTGTTTTACAATTTAGTTACCCATGGGATACTAGATACCGAGTTTGGTTCGATTTGGACAACTCCTTGAACCGATGAAAAGACCTATTTTTAATATTAGTTATTTGCGAAATTCGCAAATTTCCGTATGAAAACCTAAATTTTTTCCTGGGCAAGCTATAGCAAAAATTCTTTTTGTTTTACAATCTAGTTACCCATGGGATACTCGATACCGAGTTTGGTTCGATTTGGACAACTCCTTGACCCGATGAAAAGACCTATTTTTAAAATTAGTTATTTGCAAAATTCGCAAATTTCCGTATGAAAACCTAATTTTTTTCCTAGGCAAGCTATAGCAAAAATTCTTTTTGTTTTACAATCTAGTTACCCGTGGGATACTAGATACCGAGTTTGGTTCGATTTGAACAACTCCGTGACTCAATGAAAAAATCCTATTTTTAAAATTCGCTAATCGTGAATTTCGTAAATTTCCGTTTTTGTTTTACATTTCCGTTTTTGGGTATTTCCTATTACATACCCAAAGATATTGGCCAGACCGAACGGACTTTGACTACCATTGGCCAGACTGAACAGACTTTCTCCAGACCATTGGCCAGACCGAACAGAGCCATGGCCAGACCGTTGTCCAGACCGGACAGACCCTGAACAGACCTACGAGAGCCCGAAAAATCGACCGCACGCCAACTACGTCCCCAACATGAGGTGCACAAAATCCCAGCGGGGGGGGGAACCGACTAACCGGCGTCTCAACGGGGTAGGGGTGGTGCACCTCATGCGGGCCCGAGGCCCTTACCTTAGAATAATAGTAAGACTGAACTTTTCCTAGGCACACTATAGCAAAAAATCTTGACAATTTAGACTTTAAATACACAGGGGATACTCTATACCGAGTTTGGTTCGATTTGGTCAACTCCTTGAGCCTATGAAAGACCTATTTTTGAAATTAAATATTCGAAATAATCGCAAATTTCCGTATGAAAAACTAACTTTTTTCCTAGGCAAGCTATGCCAAAAATTGTTTCTGTTTTACAATCTAGTTACCCATGGGATACTCCATATCGAGTTCGGTTAGTTTTGGACAACTCCTTTACCCAATAAAAATTCTATAATTTTGAATAAAGAATAAGCGGATAAGTCGATATTTCCGATTAAAATCCGAACTTTTTTCCTAGACAAGCGATAGCAAAAACTCTTTTTGTTTGACGCTCAAGGTACCCATGGTATACTCCATACCGAGTTTGGTTCACTTTGGACAACTCTATGACCTAATCAAAAAGACCTATTTTAAAAAATTATTTAAAATTAATTATTCGAATTAATCGCAAATTTCCGTATGAAAAGCTAACTTTTTCCTAGGCAAGCTAAAGCAAAAATTCTTTTTGTACTACACTCTACCTACACATGGGAAACTCTATACCCAGTTTAGTTTGATTTGGAGAACTCAATCAAATAAACGAAATAAACGCAAATTTCCGTATGAATTATCAACTTTTTTACTAGTCAAGCTATAGCAAAAATTCTTGGCATTTTAGACTCTACATACAAAGGGGATAATCCATACTAATCGAATTCTTGGCATTGGCAGAATTCCAAGACGTAAAATGGTTACAAAAATAAACTGAAATAAGGTAAAACACGTAGAACAATTATGATATCAAAACAAACACATTTCAATTATGCTCATGATGTCGCAATAAACACAACAAATACACAGTTTCCTTGAAAGCAAGATAAAACAATTTAGTTTGAACAGACGCGAGCGGTACCTTCACTGTAACATCGGCATCTTTTACAGCAAAACCAAAAGGAACATGCACCTCATAATCAGTTTTGACTAATTTAATTTTCTTAAGAATCTCAAATTTTCGCAATAGACAACATTGCACACTGTCTTCGAAAAAAATCTGATTTCGCCGACAACGATTTCTTTATCAATTTTTGCTGCAATATACTTGTCCATCCCAGAACCACGACCATAGGCACAAGAAGACAACAAAAAGCGCTGGAGATATCGACAAGATAATTTAGCGCCAGGGTTTTCGATGCTGATATTTAGCGTCTCTGAGCTCTCAACAAAACCTTTAACAATGTCGAAGGCTTTATGCTGCTGGAAATTCTTTAAAGTTCCAGCCAAGCAATCATTTTCAACTTTCATTTTGGCAACAAACTTTGATCTTATAAATCTGTCGACCATCAATTGACATTGATTTACTGTTCCGGTCAAAGGAGCTATGAGCATCCTGTTAGCTGATTCAAACATGAATGCTGATGTTGTGAAGAGTGGTCCCATATACTTAACTTGCCATGCTAAGTGTCTCAGCAAGTGAAAACTAATTGAATCCCTTCTTTCTGATTTTTCACCCACACTAAGGCAGAATTCATTCAGTAATCGGTTGCAGAACTCAACATTCGCAGACGACTCATACAATTCTCGAACCGAAAACACTAATTTTTTGATACCAACCTCATCCGTTCTTCTTTCCTCACCAAACAGAAACGGTGGCAAAATGACAGGAGCTAAATATAACAAGACAGTTTTCACTTCTTTTGCTTTCCAGGACGACAACACATCAAAAGAACGAACTGTATTCTTTAGCTCTTTGGGTAACTTGAGTCCCGTCAGAAATTCATTCAACTCAAGCTTGTGCTCAGTCCTCATCTTATCATAAAAAAAGCAAAAATGTCCTTTCCAACTCCTAAAAACAGCTGATGCATAGGATCGACAGGTGAGGTAAGTGGCTGACCTGGGATGACGTCAAAAACTTTGCTGCGTCCCTTCACACCCTGAGTCCGAGCTTCACAGTGCGCTTTCTTTCCTTTTTCTAGCCTAATTTGCTCAATACTTCCATCACAGAGTGCCTGAAGATTGATCTTATGTGATTCAGCAGATCTCATCGTAAATGCCTCATTATGTGGATAGTGATGTGCCCCACCAATATGAACTCCCCGCTGAGTGCACAAGGTACAACCGTAATACCCATTGCATTGTTTCATTTTCAGTACCTTAGCTTTTCCAATTAGGTCACAAACAAGAAGTATCGGTTGCAGTCTAACTACTATGTCATTGCCCTGGTATTTGACAATATCGCTACCGGACAATTGCCTTTCGATATGTTCAAAGAAAGAATCAAAATCAGGAATACTTTGACCAACAAACAAAGCCGCAAGAACTATGTTTTTGAAAGCTAGTCTTTTCTTTGGTGGAAGATCTGCAACAGCAATAAAAAGGGGCCAAGCGGAAGTTGCGGGTGACTTGCAAACATTGGCACCATCAGTGTTTAAAATTAGTCTAACTGACAGCTGGTTATTGGAAATTTGCAATTTCGGCATGATAATATCGTTCGACTCTATTTTGGTTTCAGCGTACAAGATGATTTCATCTAAAGAATTTTCTACAATTTGAATGAGGAGAGCACGAAAATTCAACCACATAATCTCTCCATTTTCTACAATTTGTTTTTTTGACTCGTATATTGCGTAAAACTGAGACAACTTCGTTTTGACTGTCCAAGGAGAGATACTCTGACCTCCGAACAAAATTTAGTCTCTTTTAAGAAGGTCGGCCAGCAGGGAATCAGGTGCATTATGCTCAGCAGCTATTGCAAGAAGAGAAGATGCAAGATTATTCGGTGATACTTCTTCGACTTTTTTCAGACGCCTACCACTATAATTCGAGCAAAGTACAGTGTCGGTTCCTTCTTGGCTAAATTGAGTATCCGATTCGTCACTGCAAACTTTACTGCGATAAGGACTGAGCGGGCGCGAAGCTAGAGAGACACTACTGCAAGCATCATCAGAGAACGAAAACTCGTCCAATGAAAAATCGGAAACCGATTGGTCGTCCGAGGGAAGAACAACAGGGTACTCAAGCTCGATAGAGCTTTCGACTGATGTAACACTTATTGCGTTTGATCCCTCATCATAAAAATTGAGAAGATTTGACAAAGGACCCTTCGGTATATCGACAGGTGTAATTGTTATTCAGGCTTCATTTTTCTAAGTCGCTTCGCCTCAAGAACTGGCAAAGGAATTTCAACAGGTTCTTCTTCAATACTTTCACCATGACATTCTGTGTGACCACAAGGAAAGTCAACGTTATTCTCTCCAAAAAAAGCTCATTGTAAAAGCAAAGCAATTCTTCTCCATCACGAATTTCCTCGATAGCTCGTAATCGAACGCATTCACGCCCTTTAAACCCTCTGCCCATGTAGAAATCGCAGTTAGCTTTGCAAGAGTGATTCGCCCAGCGCGCAACACCAACTAACAACTTCTCACCGTCCATCAGAGACTATTCATCAACTTCACGGCCTTTAGGTTTTTTTTGTCAGAAGTCCAACTGTAGCATCAATTTCTCCTGGTTTAATAGTCTTTCCACTTCTATTCACTAATTTATATCCACCAAAACTGTCTGGTTCTAAGCGAAAACCGGCACTATGAGCTTCGGAATAAATGTTGGTCATGTCGGTAAACAGCTTCTGAAGAAAACGATCTTGTCCCAACTGCACTAAAAATCTCTGTTCCGAAAGAGGTGTTGTCATAGCGTGCGGTTCTCGGCCTCCCGATTCAATAAACTTAATAGAAACAAACCACTCAACCTGGCAAAACTTTTCAAACGTATCCATCAGAACTGAAAACAAAAGCCAGAGCTCAATGAACGTTTCTGCGAATTTTTCAAAAAAAGACAAAACACAAAGCCAATGAATGCTTAACTCAATTTTCAGGTTTCTAACTTTCAGAAACTTGGAGAAAATTTAATTATAGCAAACATCAATTTAATTATAACAACATATGACTAATCATCCCATCAATCAGAGGCGAATACCGCTTTTAAAGGTAAAAACAAACTTTCTGCAACAAAAGATAAATAACAATAAATAACTTCAAGTCTTCTGCACAATAGTAACTCCAAGCACTAACTCCAATAACTTGACAAACAGTACTGGCAAGTTTCATGATAAATCTGTCTGTCTGCATTTCAACTGCAGAATAAAAAACACAATGAGAGTTTCAATGCTGCCAACAAAATCATTGTGTATTCTCGGGCGTTGTAACCGCGTCGGGTCCTAGACTTCTGCTCAAAACGCTTCGCCTCTCGAGTCCCGCCTGATTTGCAGCACTTTTGCTTTTTTGAAAGCAAGACAAGGGGTCAAGGGGTACTTCTGTCGAACGACCTCTGAAAGAAAAGAGCATAGCAAAAATCCTCCCTGGTCAAAAGCAAAAAACAAACATCTAATGGTAGAACAGTGCTTGAGGAACTTCATATCATGAATCACCCTTAGAGCTTCTGGATGTGTAATTAATTTCACCAATTGGTTGACTTTCATTAAAGTTTTTTTATAAACCTCAACAACTAAAACAGACAAGTACCCTTGAAGACTGCAGTTGCGTCCTTATCAGCCTCCTTCCGCACTGGCGAGTTTTCGCTTTCAATCATTTCATTTACAACTCCATTGTCTCCAAATAGACATTTCCTCAGATTCCGCCCAAGCACTGATGGGTAAGAGTTTGCCTGCAGCTCCTCCATTAGATTTTTCCCCTCAACAAGTACATCTGAAGGTGGATAGCTGTTCTTCAGTTCAGGGTCTTCGTCGACAGTTTGAAAACCGGATTTTTGCAGAATTGTAACTTCTTTAAGCTCGCCAACCTAGAAAAATAGCTTTTAAAAGAAATAATCGTTAAGGAAAACTAGGTGAATATTTAATAAATTATCAAAAAAGCAGATTTCTGCAGAATTGCAACATTTTTAAGCTCGCCAACATAGGAAAATAGCTCTAAAAAAAAGAAAAATAATCGTTAGGGAAAACTAGTTGATATTTACCAAATCATCAAACTCTCTCATCATCTTTCGCCTATTCTTGTCCGCTTTCCTCTTAGCTTCTTCGACAACTATTTTAGCACGCTTCATTCTTTTTGCATGCCCTTCCACAAAGCCCGCAAAATCGTTGCAAATGTTGCATTCATCCTGCAAAAAAAAACAAATCAAAATACTTCGTTGCTCATTGTAAACCAGGGATAACCAATTACATTAAAAGCTATTTCTGCAGGAAAATTATTTACCTCGTCAAATTCGTCATCAACTCCTACTTCGTCTGCTGATGACTGCAATAAAGCCGGTTGGTGCGAACTCGTTCCTTGCGGTTCTCTGCTCAACACTGGTGGGTTTTCAGAAATTCCAGTGCCACCAATTGCCGAATTACCCAAATATACCGTCTGACTAGAGATGCCCGAACGCGACTGACTATGCGCTGTATTTTCAGATTCGTTCACAAGCTCTCTTGTCTTGCGTTCGCGATGACACAGGAGTAGAAATCTCACTAACAACATCCACAACGAGTGGCAGTTATAGCTTTATGCTCTCCCATTTGCTTAGATGGCCCCTTTCCCAGATATATAGCCCTCCTGATACCGTTCCTGTGAATGATCGACAGCCATTCGCCGTGCTTAAGAGAGATTTCAGTCACACCAATCGGCCATATCGGTCCATCAAGAGAAGTTGAAACGACTGCTTTTTCGTAATAAAAAAGCCACCTCGTGTCGCGATTCTGTTACCTTATATGCCGCTTTACTCTTGTTTCTGGATCGGTTTCGAAATTTTTTGGCTTGACGGCCCTTTTACCGGCTTTTCTTGATTGAGATATTCTTTCTCTGGAAAAAATAACGACTGATGAAGCTTCAAGCGAAATAACTAAACAACCAAAGTGACGACCGTAAAAACAGTTTCCTTTGAAGTTCGCATATTAAAGAAAATTCAAGTCAACTTCAACTTTTCACCGAAACAAGATACGCTTTTACTTCAACTAATGCCGTATAATAAATTTCCCTCTTAGAAATAACACTAAACAAAATTCATTTAATTTTCTGAAACTAGGGCACATTGACCATTGAAGCTATCGAAAGAGGCGGCAATAATAATAAATGCTCTGAACAAATTTCATGGCCAATTTTCAAGCAACATGATTACGTTGTTTCAAGAAATCGCATCTGCACAATAACATAATCTCAACTAACTAACTTCAAAACTGAATGTAGCAAAATTAAACAAAAGTAAAACACAAAATCAATCATGTAAGCTGATGAGAAAAGTTCTCATTTAAAATAAAGAAAAGGCGTCAACAATATAACAGCAGGGTATAGCTATCAATTCATACGCTAAATGCTCAACGATCTATGCATAAGTGCCATCAACTTCGGCTGGTTCGCTCATATAATGTTGAACACATGTAAATCATTCTGCCGTTCACCAGTCTCATTGGGCTGTTCAGCAGAAGCAGGCGTTGCTTCGGAACTCAATGTGACTGGGGCATTTGCGACCACATTCTCAGACTCCACAAAAAGCTCGTAATCCAATCCATTGGAAAGACGAATTAATGTTTGCATTCTATGCTCTGCAATTTGTCTAGAAGGTCCTTTGCCTAAGAAAATTGCGTTCCTAACAACATTTCTGTGAATAATTGCAGCAAAGTCACCGGGATTTAGAGAGAGCTTGTAACTTTCCGTGGTACTCAATGGCCAGACTGTACTGTTCAAGTCAGCAACTACCAAAGCATCAGCGTAGTAAAATAACCACTTCGTGTCACGCAAATTTTCTGAACGCGAATCAGTCTGAGGTTCAACGGTTTCGCTTGATTGAGCCATGTTTTCTCTGAAACCAAACATAAAGTAAATAGAGATTGATAGCGTGGTGCATAGTTGATAAACACAGCTTAGAAAACAGGAAAACAATTAGGAAATTGCAAAAAAATTTTAACGTTTTTAGAAACAGATAACTACTTGAAATGTAGTTTTAAGGTTTCAACTAATATGATTCACAATTAAATGACTTAGATCCACACTTAAGTAAACTCTATTCAAACTTAGAATTTTTTAGAATAAAATCAGAGTAAAATGTACTACCAAAATATCAAACGGAATTCAAAAACGGAATTACAACGGAATTCAAAATCGGGAAAATAGATCACATTTATCAAATTTACAACGCAAAATAGCAGTCCCAAAGATTAACATCGCACAAATTCCGAGAACAAATTTAAAAACAAACACTAAATCTCATCAATACTTGAAAACAATGAATCTAAATTTAACACGGGCTATCTTGATACAGAAATTTTAGTTGAATTTATCGAACGGCACAATGCGAACTTCATTTCTCTTTCCTCTTATAGTTTTCCCTCTTCTTTTGCTGCGCTTCAGAGCTGTACTTCCCCCTTTTTTCCATTCTCTGTCGAGCGTTCAACCCGCTTTTGTTAGCTGAAAGTCTGGCCTGCTTCTTGGCGTTAGGGATTCTGTCTCGAGGAAACTTCCGTTCAACTGCACCTAAGTAATTTTGATACGACTTACCATAATAGTATTTAGAAAAACATGAAACAAATGGACTTCAAATCGCACTGGTTGTGGGAATTAAATGATTGAACTCAACGTTTGAACAATGAACATTTTGTTAATGAGATCTGAAAAAGAGGAAGAAAAGGATTAAGATAATTAACTCACGAAAAAAGTCAGCATTTTATCAACAGCTGCGCAATTTCTTCAGGTTGAAACGTTTTTTGCTGGTAAGATCATGTCGTAGGCCAATCCGTTGACTCCCCATATCCATTTTCTCAAAACCATTCCGTAGACATAAGGTGAATGTCCAGCATACACGTGATCTTAGTTCTTGCTGTTTAAACCAAACTGTAGAGGAGGCTTTAGTTCAACCTGGTTCACCAAAAAAGATTCCTGTAATTCATCGATGTCTTCTCCGTTTTCAATGACAGCTGCCCCTGTCTCATTTTCAATGTCTTCAAAATCCTCTCCCAGAGCATCTTTCACCTGTTAATGGAAACCTACTGCTTTAGCGAACCTTCATAGGCGTTTCACAAAAAATGAACTCTTACCATCTTGGATAGCTTTATTTTCAACAGCCCCAATTCCTCCATAGTCTCATTGGATTAACGATGCATGATCTCAATCACGTCGTGCACGGTCTTCTCACTTATCAGCATAGTCTCAGCTATTTCTCGGTGTTTTGCGCAGCACTAAAAGTTTGAACAGCTGAAGAAAATCATTGTCAAAAATTTGAACAGCTGAAGAAAATCAAAAGTTTTTCATAAAAAGGTTCCCTAGGTATCATTGTCAACAAATATAATAAATGATAAAGATTGCTGCCTAAGCACACTAATTTATATTTATGAAAAAGAAATTGAATTAGAAAGAGCTTGAAAATATACCATGACATTCTCGCAGTGTTCGGGTTCCTTTGATTTTTCTTTCTCCACTGCTTGAGAGGCACTTTCAGCATTTTCAGCACACCCATCATCAGTATCGCAAGATATGTTTAAACTTCACTTCAGTTCTTCCAGTTCTTTTGTGAAATCCACAGTTCCTTGTTTAACAACCTTGTAACACCTTAATTTGCCATCTTGGGGGATTTGCGACCACATTCTCAGACTCCACAAAAAGCTCGTAATCCAATCCATTGGAAAGACGAATTAATGTTTGCATTCTATGCTCTGCAATTTGTCTAGAAGGTCCTTTGCCTAAGAAAATTGCGTTCCTAACAACATTTCTGTGAATAATTGCAGCAAAGTCACCGGGATTTAGAGAGAGCTTGTAACTTTCCGTGGTACTCAATGGCCAGACTGTACTGTTCAAGTCAGCAAAAACCAATGCATCAGCGTAGTAAAATAACCACTTCGTGTCACGCAAATTTTCTGAACGCGAATCAGTCTGAGGTTCAACGGTTTCGCTTGATTGAGCCATGTTTTCTCTGAAACCAAACATAAAGTAAATAGAGATTGATAGCGTGGTGCATAGTTGATAAACACAGCTTAGAAAACAGGAAAACAATTAGGAAATTGCAAAAAAATTTTAAAGTTTTTAGAAACAGATAACTACTTCAAATGTAGTTTTAAGGTTTCAACTAATATGATTCACAATTAAATGACTTAGATCCACACTTAAGTAAACTCTATTCAAACTTAGAATTTTTTAGAATAAAATCAGAGTAAAATGTACTACCAAAATATCAAACGGAATTCAAAAACGGAATTACAACGGAATTCAAAATCGGGAAAATAGATCACATTTATCAAATTTACAACGCAAAATAGCAGTCCCAAAGATTAACATCGCACAAATTCCGAGAACAAAATTAAAAACAAACACTAAATCTCATCAATACTTGAAAACAATGAATCTAAATTTAACACGGGCTATCTTGATACAGAAATTTTAGTTGAATTTATCGAACGGCACAATGCGAACTTCATTTCTCTTTCCTCTTATAGTTTTCCCTCTTCTTTTGCTGCGCTTCAGAGCTGTACTTCCCCCTTTTTTCCATTCTCTGTCGAGCGTTCAACCCGCTTTTGTTAGCTGAAAGTCTGGCCTGCTTCTTGGCGTTAGGGAATCTGTCTCGAGGAAACTTCCGTTCAACTGCACCTAAGTAATTTTGATACGACTTACCATAATAGTATTTAGAAAAACATGAAATAAATGGACTTCAAAACGCACTGGTTGTGGGAATTAAATGATTGAACTCAACGTTTGAACAATGAACATTTTGTTAATGAGATCTGAATAAGAGGAAGAAAAGGATTAAGATAATTAACTCACGAAAAAAGTCAGCATTTTATCAACAGCTGCGCAATTTCTTCCGGTTGAAACGTTTTTTGCTGGTAAGATCATGTCGTAGGCCAATCCGTTGACTCCCCATATCCATTTTCTCAAAACCATTCCGTAGACATAAGGTGAATGTCCAGCATACACGTGATCTTAGTTCTTGCTGTTTAAACCAAACTGTAGAGGAGGCTTTAGTTCAACCTGGTTCACCAAAAGAGATTCCTGTAATTCATCGATGTCTTCTCCGTTTTCAATGACAGCTGCCCCTGTCTCATTTTCAATGTCTTCAAAATCCTCTCCCAGAGCATCTTTCACCTGTTAATGGAAACCTACTGCTTTAGCGAACCTTCAAAGGCGTTTCACAAAAAATGAACTCTTACAATCTTGGATAGCTTTCTTTTCAACAGCCCCAATTCCTCCATAGTCTCATTGGATTAACGATGCATGATCTCAATCACGTCATGCACGGTCTTCTCACTTATCAGCATAGTCTCAGCTATTTCTCGTTGTTTTGCGCAGCACTAAAAATTTGAACAGCTGAAGAAAATCATTGTCAAAAATTTGAACAGCTGAAGAAAATCAAAAGTTTTTCATAAAAAGGTTCCCTAGGTATCATTGTCAACAAATATAATAAATGATAAAGATTGCTGCCTAAGCACACTAATTTATATTTATGAAAAAGAAATTGAATTAGAAAGAGCTTGAAAATATACCATGACATTCTCGCAGTGTTCGGGTTCCTTTGATTTTTCTTTCTCCACTGCTTGAGAGGCACTTTCAGCATTTTCAGCACACCCATCATCAGTATCGCAAGATATGTTTAAACTTCGCTTCAGTTCTTCCAGTTCTTTTGTGAAATCCACAGTTCCTTGTTTAACAACCTTGTAACACCTTAATTTGCCATCTTTTAAGAGCGAAACCTGATGCCCTGTTGTTTTGGTCATTTTGTCCAGATAGCTCTTGTTGCCCCACATTTCCGAGTTTTCACCAATTATTCGGACATCATCTTGCTCAACAGTTAGTACAAGCCAGTGAAATTGATGTTCCATTACAACTGACCTGAAGAGAAAATAACCGTAAACAAAATGACGCAAATTTCCGTATGAAAATCTAACTTTTTTCACACGCAAGTTATAACAAAATCTTGACATTTTGACTTCGCATACACAGTGGATACTCCATACTATATTTGGTTCGAATTGGACAACTCCTTGACCCGATTCAAAAGACCTATTTTTAAACTTCGTTAATTGAGAAATTCGCAAACTTCCGTATGAATAAATAACTTTTTTCCTAGGCAAAAAACTTATAGAAAAAACTCTTTTTGGCCTTCACTCTTACTGTACAGGGGATACTCAATACCCAGTTTGGTTCGATTTGAACAACTCTATGACCTAATCAAAAAGACGTATTTTAAAAAATTGTTTAAAATTAATTATTCGAACTAATCGCAAATTTCCGTATGAAAAGCTAACTTTTTCCTAGGCATGCTATAGCAAAAATTCTTGGCATTTCAGACCCTACATATACAGGGTATACTCCATATCCAGTTTGGTTCACTTTGGACAAATCTATGATCTAATCAAAAAGACCTATTTTTAAAAATTATTTAAAATTAATTATTCGAATTAATCGGAAATTTACGTACGAATAACTAACTTTTTTCCCAGGCAAGCTTTAACAAAAATTCTTTCTGTTTTAAAATCTAGTGAACCATGGGATACTCGATACCGAGTTTGGTTCGATTTGGACACCTCCTTGACCCGATGAAAAAGACCTATTTTTAAAATTCGTTATTCGAAATAATAGCAAATTTCCGTATGAAAAACTAACTTTTTTCTAAGCAAGCTATACCAGAAATTCTTTTTGTTTTACAATCTAGTTACCCATGGGATACTCGATACCGAGTCTGGTCCGATTTGGACAACTCCTTGACCCGATGAAAAAGACCTATTTTTAAAATTCGTTATTCGAAATAATAGCAAATTTCCGTATGAATAACTAACTTTTTTCTAGGCAAGCTATACCAAAAATTCTTTTTGTTTTACAATCTAGTTACCCATGGGATACTCGATGCCGAGTTTGGTTCGATTTGGACAACTCCTTGACCCGATGAAAAAGACCTATTTTTAAAATTAGTTATTTGCGAAATTCGAAAATTTCCGTATGAAAACCTAACTTTTTTCCTAGGCAAGCTATACCAGAAATTCTTTTTGTTTTACAATCTAGTTACCCATGGGATACTCGATACCGAGTTTGGTCCGATTTGGACAACTCCTTGACCCGATGAAAAAGACCTATTTTTAGAATTCGTTATTCGAAATAATAGCAAATTTCCGTATGAATAACTAACTTTTTTTCTAGGCAAGCTATAGCAAAAGTTCTTTTTGTTTTAAAATTTAGTTACCCATGGGATACTCGATACCGAGTTTGGTTCGATTTGGACAACTCCATGACCCGATGAAAAAGACCTATTTTTAAAATTCGTTATTCGATATAATAGCAAATTTCCGTATGAAAAACTAACTTTTTTCTAGGCAAGCTATACCAAAAATTCTTTTTGTTTTACAATCTAGTTACCCATGGGATACTCGATACCGAGTTTGGTTCGATTTGGACAACTCTTTGACCCGATGAAAAAGACCTATTTTTAAAATTAGTTATTTGCGAAATTCGCAAATTTACGTATGAAAACCTAACTTTTTTCCTAGGCAAGCTATAGCAAAAATTCTTTTTGTTTTACAATCTAGTTACCCATGGGAAACTCGATACCGAGTTTGGTTCGATTTGGACATTTCCTTGACCCGATGAAATAGACCCATTTTTAAAATTCGTTATTCGAAATAATAGCAAATTTCCGTATGAAAAACTATTTTTTTTCTAAGCAAGCTATACCAGAAATTCTTTTTGTTTTACAATCTAGTTACCCATGGGATACTCGATGCCGAGTTTGGTTCGATTTGGACAACTCCTTGACCCGATGAAAAAGACCTATTTTTAAAATTAGTTATTTGCGAAATTCGAAATTTTCCGTTTGAAAATCTAACTTTTTTCCTAGGCAAGCTATAGCAAAAATTCTTTTTGTTTTAAAATTTAGTTACCCATGGGATACTCGATGCCGAGTTTGGTTCGATTTGGACAACTCCTTGACCCGATGAAAAAGACCTATTTTTAAAATTAGTTATTTGCGAAATTCGAAATTTTCCGTTTGAAAATCTAACTTTTTTCTAGGCAAGCTATACCAAAAATTTTTTTGTTTTACAATCTAGTTACCCATGGGATACTCGATACCGAGTTTGGTTCGATTTGGACTACTCTTTGACCCGATGAAAAAGACCTATTTTTAAAAATAGTTATTTGCGAAATTCGCAAATTTACGTATGAAAACCTAACTTTTTTCCTAGGCAAGCTATAGCAAAAATTCTTTTTGTTTTACAATCTAGTTACCCATGGGAAACTCGATACCGAGTTTGGTTCGATTTGGACATTTCCTTGACCCGATGAAATAGACCTATTTTTAAAATTCGTTATTCGAAATAATAGCAAATTTCCGTATGAAAAACTAACTTTTTTCTAAGCAAGCTATACCAGAAATTCTTTTTGTTTTACAATCTAGTTACCCATGGGATACTCGATACCGAGTTTGGTCCGATTTGGACAACTCCTTGACCCTATGAAAAAGACCTATTTTTAAAATTCGTTATTCGAAATAATAGCAAATTTCCGTATGAATAACTAACTTTTTTTCTAGGCAAGCTATACCAAAAATTCTTTTTGTTTTACAATCTAGTTACCCATGGGATACTCGATGCCGAGTTTGGTTCGATTTGGACAACTCCTTGACCCGATGAAAAAGATCTATTTTTAAAATTAGTTATTTGCGAAGTTCGAAAATTTCCGTATGAGAACCTAACTTTTTTCCTAGGCAAGCTATAGCAAAAATTCTTTTTGTTTTAAAATTTAATTACCCATGGGATACTCGATACCGAGTTTGGTTCGATTTGGACAACTCCATGACCCGATGAAAAAGACCTATTTTTAAAATTCGTTATTCGATATAATAGCAAATTTCCGTATGAAAAACTAACATTTTTCTAGGCAAGCTATACCAAAAATTCTTTTTGTTTTACAATCTAGTTACCCATGGGATACTCGATACCGAGTTTGGTTCGATTTGGACAACTCTTTGACCCGATGAAAAAGACCTATTTTTAAAATTAGTTATTTGCGAAATTCGCAAATTTACGTATGAAAACCTAACTTTTTTCCTAGGCAAGCTATAGCAAAAATTCTTTTTGTTTTACAATCTAGTTACCCATGGGAAACTCGATACCGAGTTTGGTTCGATTTGGACATTTCCTTGACCCGATGAAATAGACCTATTTTTAAGAATTATTTAAAATTAATTATTCGAAATAATCGCAAATTTCCGTATGGAAAGCTAACTTTTTTCCTAGGCTAGCTATACCAAAAAATCTTGGCATATTATACTCCGTATACACACAGGAAGTTTGGATATGAGTTTGAAGAGATTTGAACAACTTCTTGACCCGATAAAAAAGACCTATTTTTAAAATTCATTATTTGCGAAATTCGCAAATTTCCGCATGAAAACCTAACTTTTTTCCTAGGCAAGCTATACCAAAAATTCTTTTTGTTTTGAAAACCAGTGACCCCTGGGATACTCTATACCGAGTTTGGTTCGATTTGGACAACTCCTTGACCCGATGAAAAAAAACTATATTTAAAAATTAAATATTGAAATAATTGCAAATTTCCGTATGAAGAGCTAACTTTTTTCCTAGGCCAGCTATACCAAAAAATTTTTTTGATTTACAATCTAGTTACCCATGGGATACTCGATACCGATTTTGATTAACTATGGACAACTGTAAGACCTAATCAAAAAGACGCATTTTTAAAAAATAATTATAAATAATTAATCGAATTAATCGCAAAATTCCGTATGAAAAGCTAACTTTTTTCCTAGGCAAGCTATAACAAAAATTCTTTTTGATTTACAATCTAGTTACCCATGGGATACTCGATACCGAGTTTGGTTCGATTTGGACAACTCCTTGACCCGATGAAAAAAAACTATATTTAAAAATTTAATATTGAAATAATTGCAAATTTCCGTATGAAAACCTAACTTTTTTCCTAGGCAAGCTATACCAAAAATTCTTTTTGTTTTGAAAACCAGTGACCCCTGGGATACTCTATACCGAGTTTGGTTCGATTTGGACAACTCCTTGACCCGATGGAAAAAAACTATATTTAAAAATTAAATATTGAAATAATTGCAAATTTCCGTATGAAGAGCTAACTTTTTTCCTAGGCAAGCTATACCAAAAAATTTTTTTGATTTACAATCTAGTTACCCATGGGATACTCGATACCGAGTTTGGTTAACTTTGGACAACTGTAAGACCTAATCAAAAAGACGCATTTTTAAAAAATAATTATAAATAATTAATCGAATTAATCGCAAAATTCCGTATGAAAAGCTAACTTTTTTCCTAGGCAAGCTATAACAAAAATTCTTTTTGATTTACAATCTAGTTACCCATGGGATACTCGATACCGAGTTTGGTTCGATTTGGTCAACTCCTTGACCCGATGAAAAACACTATATTTAAAAATTAAATATTTGAAATAATTGCAAATTTCCGTATGAAAACCTAACTTTTTTCCTAGGCTAGCTATACCAAAAATTCTTTGCATATTATACTCCGTTTACACACAGGAACTCTGGATATGAGTTTGAAGAGATTTGAACAACTTCTTGACCCGATAAAAAAGACCTATTTTTAAAATTCATTATTTGCGAAACTCGCAAATTTCCGTATGAAAACCTAACTTTTCTCCTAGGCAAGCTATACCAAAAATTCTTTTTGTTTTACAATCCAGTTACCCATGGGATACTCGATACCGAGTTTGGTTTGATTTGGACAACTCCTTGACCCGATGAAAAATACTATATTTAAAAATTAAATATTGAAATAATTGCAAATTTCCGTATGAAGAGCTAACTTTTTTCCTAATTAAGCTATACCAAAAATTCTTTTTGATTTACAATCTAGTTACCCATGGGATACTCGGTACCGAGTTTGGTTAACTTTGGACAATTGTAAGACCTAATCAAAAAGACCTATTTTTAAAAAATTATTAAAAATAATTATTCGAATTAATCGCAAAATTCCGTATGAAAAACTAACTTTTTTCCTAGGCAAGCTATACCAAAATTTCTTTTTGTTTTACAATCTAGTTACCCATGGGATACTCGATGCCGAGTTTGGTTCGATTTGGTCAACTCCTTGGCCCGATGAAAAACACTATATTTAAAAATTAAATATTTGAAATAATTGCAAATTTCCGTATGAAAAGCTAACTTTTTTCCTAGGCTAGCTATACCAAAAATTCTTGGCATATTATACTCCGTATACACACAGGAACTCTGGATATGAGTTTGAAGAGATTTGAACAACTTCTTGACCCGATAAAAAAGACCTATTTTTAAAATTCATTATTTGCGAAATTCGCAAATTTCCGTATGAAAACCTAACTTTTTTCCTAGGCAAGCTATACCAAAAATTCTTTTTGTTTTACAATCTAGTTACCCATGGGATACTCAATATCGAGTTTGGTTCGATTTGGACAACTCCTTGACCCGATGAAAAATACTATATTTAAAAATTAAATATTTGAAATAATTGCAAATTTCCGTATGAAAAGCTAAC
Source organism: Convolutriloba macropyga (assembly GCF_964194025.1). Classification (NCBI taxonomy): domain Eukaryota; kingdom Metazoa; phylum Xenacoelomorpha; order Acoela; family Convolutidae; genus Convolutriloba; species Convolutriloba macropyga. Next base: position 38,704,038 of record NC_134476.1, read on the forward strand.
TTTTTTCCTAGGCAAGCTATACCAAAAATTCTTTTTGATTTACAATCTGGTTACCCATGGGATACTCGATACCGAGTTTGGTTCGATTTGGACAACTCCTTGACCCGATGAAAAATACTATATTTAAAAATTAAATATTTGAAATAATTGCAGATTTCCGTATGAAAACCTAACTTCTTTCCTAGGCAAGCTATACCAAAAATTTTTTTTGTTCTACAATCTAGTTACCCATGGGATACTCGATACCGAGTTTGGTTCGATTTGGACAACTCCTTGAACCGATGAAAAATACTATATTTAAAAATTAAGTATTTGAAATAATTGCAAATTTCCGTATGAAAAGCTAACTTTTTCCCTAGGCAAGCTATACCAAAAGTTCTTTTTGATTTACAATCTAGTTACCCATGGGATACTCGATACCGAGTTTGGTTCGATTTGGACAACTCCTTGACCCGATGAAAAATACTATATTTAAAAACCTAAATATTTGAAATAATTGCAAATTTCCGTATGAAAACCTAACTTTTTTTCTAGGCAAGCTATACCAAAAATTCTTGGCATATTATACTCCGTATACACACAGAAACTATGGATATGAGTTTGAGGAGATTTGAACAACTTCTTGACCCGATAAAAAAGACCTATTTTTAAAATTCATTATTTGCGAAATTCGCAAATTTCCGTATGAAGAGCTAACTTTTTTCCTAATTAAGCTATACCAAAACTTCTTTTTGATTTACAATCTAGTTACCCATGGGATACTCGGTACCGAGTTTGGTTAACTTTGGACAACTGTAAGACCTAATCAAAAAGACCTATTTTTAAAAAATAATTAAAAATAATTATTCGAATTAATCGCAAAATTCCGTATGAAAAACTAACTTTTTTCCTAGGCAAGCTATACCAAAATTTTTTTTGTTTTACAATCTAGTTACCCATAAGATACTCGATACCGAGTTTGGTTCGATTTGGTCAACTCCTTGGCCCGATGAAAAACACTATATTTAAAAATTAAATATTTGAAATAATTGCAAATTTCCGTATGAAAAGCTAACTTTTTTCCTAGGCTAGCTTTACCAAAAATTCTTGGCGTATTATACTCCATATACACACAGAAACTCTGGATATGAGTTTGAAGAGATTTGAACAACTTCTTGACCCGATAAAAAAGACCTATTTTTAAAATTCATTATTTGCGAAATTCGCAAATTTCCGTATGAAAACTAACTTTTTTCCTAGGCAAGCTATACCAAAAATTCTTTTTGTTTTACAATCTAGTTACCCATGGGATACTCGATACCGAGTTTGGTTCGATTTGGACAACTCCTTGACCCGATGAAAAATACTAAATTTAAAAATTAAATATTTGAAATAATTGCAAATTTCCGTATGAAAAGCTAATTTTTTTCCTAGGCAAGCTATACCAGAAAATTCTTTTTGATTTACAATCTAGTTACCCATGGGATACTCGATACCGAGTTTGGTTCGATTTGGACAACTCCTTGACCCGATGAAAAATACTATATTTAAAAATTAAATATTTGAAATAATTGCAATTTTCCGTATGAAAACCTAACTTTTTTTCTAGGCAAGCTATACCAAAAATTCTTTTTGTTTTACAATCTAGTTACCCATGGGATACTCGATAACGAGTTTGTTCGATTTGGACAACTCCTTGACCCAATGAAAAATACTATATTTAAAAATTAAATATTAGAAATAATTGCAAATTTCCGTATGAAAAGCTAACTTTTTTTCTAGGCAAGCTATACCAAAAATTCTTTTTGATTTACAATCTGGTTACCCATGGGATACTCGATAACGAGTTTGGTTCGATTTGGACAACTCCTTGACCCGATGAAAAATACTATATTTAAAAATTAAATATTTGAAATAATTGCAAATTTCCGTATGAAAACCTAACCTTTTTCCTAGGCAAGCTATACCAAAAATTTTTTGTTTTACAATCTAGTTACCCATGGGATACTTGATACCGAGTTTGGTTTGATTTGGACAACTCCTTGACCCGATGAAAAATACTATATTTAAAAATTAAATATTTGAAATAATTGCAAATTTCCGTATGAAAACCAAACTTTTTTCCTAGGCAAGCTATACCAAAAATTCTTTTTGTTTTACAATCTAGTTACACATTGGATACTCGATACCGAGTTTGGTTCGATTTGGACAACTCCTTTACCCGATGAAAAATACTATAATTAAAAATTAAATATTTGAAATAATTGCAAATTTCCGTATGAAAAGCTAACTTTTTTCCTAGGCAAGCTATAGCAAAAATTCTTTTTGATTTACAATCTAGTTACCCCTGGGATACTCGATACCGAGTTTGGTTCGATTTGGACAACTCCTTGACCCGATGAAAAATACTATATTTAAAAACTAAATATTTGAAATAATTGCAAATTTCCGTATGAAACCTAGTTTTTTTCTAGGCAAGCTATACCAAAAATTCCTTTTGTTTTACAATCTAGTTACCCATGGGATACTCGATACCGAGTTTGGTTCGATTTGGACAACTCCTTGACCCGATGAAAAATACTATATTTAAAAATTAAATATTTGAAATAATTGCAAATTTCCGTATGAAAACCTAACTTTTTTCCTAGGCAAGCTATACCAAAAATTCTTTTTGTTTTACAATTTAGTTACCCAGGGGATACTCGATACCGAGTTTGTTTCGATTTGGACAACTCCTTGACCCGATGAAAAATACTATATTTAAAAAATAAATATTTGAAATAATTGCAAATTTCCGTATGAAAACCTAACCTTTTTCCTAGGCAAGCTATACCAAAAATTTTTTTGTTTTACAATCTAGTTACCCATGGGATACTCGATACCGAGTTTGGTTTGATTTGGACAACTCCTTGACCCGATGAAAAATACTATATTTAAAAATAAAATATTTGAAATAATTGCAAATTTCCGTATGAAAACCTAACTTTTTTCCTAGGCAAGCTATACCACAAATTCTTTTTGTTTTACAATCTAGTTACCCATGGGATACTCGATACCGAGTTTGGTTTGATTTGGACAACTCCTTGACCCGATGAAAAATACTATATTTAAAAATTAAATATTTGAAATAATTGCAAATTTCCGTATGAAAACCTAACTTTTTTCATAGGCAAGCTATACCAAAAATTCTTTTTAATTTACAATCTAGTTACCCATGGGATACTCTATACCGAGTTTGGTTCGATTTGGACAACTCCTTTACCCGATGAAAAATACTATATTTAAAAATTAAATATTTGAAATAATTGCAAATTTCCGTATGAAAAGCTAACTTTTTTCCTAGGCAAGCTATAGCAAAAATTCTTTTCGATTTACAATCTAGTTACCCTTGGGATACTCGATTCCGAGTTTGGTTCGATTTGGACAACTACTTGACCCGATGAAAAATACTATATTTAAAAATTAAATATTTGAAATAATTGCAAATTTTCGTATGAAAACCTAATTTTTTTTCTAGGCAAGCTATACCAAAAATTCTTTTTGTTTTACAATCTAGTTACCCATGGGATACTCGATACCGAGTTTGGTTCGATTTGGACAACTCCTTGACCCGATGAAAAATACTATATTTAAAAATTAAATATTTGAAATAATTGCAAATTTCCGTATGAAAACCTAACTTTTTTCCTAGGCAAGCTATACCAAAAATTCTTTTTGTTTTACAATCTAGTTACCCAGGGGATACTCGATACCGAGTTTGGTTCGATTTGGACAACTCCTTGATCCGATGAAAAATACTATATTTGAAAATTAAATATTTGAAATAATTGCAAACTTCCGTATGAAAAGCTAACTTTTTTCCTAGGCAAGCTATACCAAAAATTCTTTTTGATTTACAATTTGGTTACCCATGGGATACTCGATACCGAGTTTGGTTTGATTTGGACAACTCCTTGACCCGATGAAAAATACTATATTTAAAAATTAAATATTTGAAATAATTGCAAATTTCCGTATGAAAACCTAACCTTTTTCCTAGGCAAGCTATAGCAAAAATTCTTTTCGATTTACAATCTAGTTACCCTTGGGATACTCGATTCCGAGTTTGGTTCGATTTGGACAACTACTTGACCCGATGAAAAATACTATATTTAAAAATTAAATATTTGAAATAATTGCAAATTTTCGTATGAAAACCTAATTTTTTTTCTAGGCAAGCTATACCAAAAATTCTTTTTGTTTTACAATCTAGTTACCCATGGGATACTCGATACCGAGTTTGGTTCGATTTGGACAACTCCTTGACCCGATGAAAAATACTATATTTAAAAATTAAATATTTGAAATAATTGCAAATTTCCGTATGAAAACCTAACTTTTTTCCTAGGCAAGCTATACCAAAAATTCTTTTTGTTTTACAATCTAGTTACCCAGGGGATACTCGATACCGAGTTTGGTTCGATTTGGACAACTCCTTGATCCGATGAAAAATACTATATTTGAAAATTAAATATTTGAAATAATTGCAAACTTCCGTATGAAAAGCTAACTTTTTTCCTAGGCAAGCTATACCAAAAATTCTTTTTGATTTACAATTTGGTTACCCATGGGATACTCGATACCGAGTTTGGTTTGATTTGGACAACTCCTTGACCCGATGAAAAATACTATATTTAAAAATTAAATATTTGAAATAATTGCAAATTTCCGTATGAAAACCTAACCTTTTTCCTAGGCAAGCTATACCAAAAATTTTTTTGTTTTACAATCTAGTTACCCATGGGATACTCGATACCGAGTTTGGTTTGATTTGGACAACTCCTTGACCCGATGAAAAATACTATATTTAAAAATAAAATATTTGAAATAATTGCAAATTTGTGTATGAAAACCTAACTTTTTTTCTAGGCAAGCTATACCACAAATTCTTTTTGTTTTACAATCTAGTTACCCATGGGATACTCGATACCGAGTTTGGTTCGATTTGGACAACTCCTTGACCCGATGAAAAATACTATATTTAAAAATTAAATATTTGAAATAATTGCAAATTTCCGTATGAAAAGCTAACTTTTTTCCTAGGCAAGCTATAGCAAAAATTCTTTTTGATTTACAATCTAGTTACCCCTGGGATACTCGATACCGAGTTTGGTTTGATTTGGACAACTCCTTGACCCGATGAAAAATACTATTTTTAAAAATTAAATATTTGAAATAATTGCAAATTTCCGTATGAAAACCTAATTTTTTTTCTAGGCAAGTTATACCAAAAATTCTTTTTGTTTTACAATCTAGTTACCCATGGGATACTCGATACCGAGTTTGGCTCGATTTGGACAACTCCTTGACCCGATGAAAAATACTATATTTAAAAATTAAATATTTGAAATAATTGCAAATTTCCGTATGAAAACCTAACTTTTTTCCTAGGCAAGCTATACCAAATATTTTTTTTGTTTTACAATCTAGTTACCCAGGGAATACTCGATACCGAGTTTGGTTCGATTTGGACAACTCCTTGATCCGATGAAAAATACTATATTTAAAAATTAAATATTTGAAATAATTGCAAACTTCCGTATGAAAAGCTAACTTTTTTCCAAGGCAAGCTATACAGAAAAATCTTTTTTGTTTACAATTTGGTTACCCATGGGATACTCGATACCGAGTTTGGTTCGATTTGGACAACTCCTTGACCCGATGAAAAATACTATATTTAAAAAAAAACATTTGAAATAATTGCAAATTTCCGTATGAAAAGCTAACTTTTTTCCAAGGCAAGTTATACCAAAAATTCTTTTTGTTTTACAATCTAGTTACCCATGGGATACTCGATACCGAGTTTGGCTCGATTTGGACAACTCCTTGACCCGATGAAAAATACTATATTTAAAAATTAAATATTTGAAATAATTGCAAATTTCCGTATGAAAACCTAACTTTTTTCCTAGGCAAGCTATACCAAAAATTCTTTTTGTTTTACAATCTAGTTACCCAGGGAATACTCGATACCGAGTTTGGTTCGATTTGGACAACTCCTTGATCCGATGAAAAATACTATATTTAAAAATTAAATATTTGAAATAATTGCAAACTTCCGTATGAAAAGCTAACTTTTTTCCTAGGCAAGCTATACCAAAAATTCTTTTTGTTTTACAATCTAGTTACCGAGGGAATACTCGATACCGAGTTTGGTTCGATTTGGACAACTCCTTGATCCGATGAAAAATACTATATTTAAAAATTAAATATTTGAAATAATTGCAAATTTCCGTATGAAAACCTAACCTTTTTCCTAGGCAAGCTATACCTAAAATTTTTTTGTTTTACAATCTAGTTATCCATGGGATACTCGATACCGACTTTGGTTTGATTTGGACAACTCCTTGACCCGATGAAAAATACTATATTTAAAAAAAAACATTTGAAATAATTGCAAATTTCCGTATGAAAACCTAACTTTTTTCCTAGGCAAGCTATACCACAAATTCTTTTTGTTTTACAATCTAGTTACCCATGGGATACTCGATACCGAGTTTGGTTCGATTTGGACAACTCCTTGACCCGATGAAAAATACTATATTTAAAAATTAAATATTTGAAATAATTGCAAATTTCCGTATGAAAACCTAACTTTTTTCCTAGGCAAGCTATACCAAAAATTCTTTTTAATTTACAATCTAGTTACCCATGGGATACTCTATACCGAGTTTGGTTTGATTTGGACAACTCCTTGACCCGATGAAAAATACTATATTTAAGAATTAAATATTTGAAATAATTGCAAATTTCCGTATGAAAAGCTAACTTTTTTCCTAGGCCAGCTATACCAAAAATTCTTTTTGATTTACAATCTAGTTACCCATGGGATACTCGATACCGAGTTTGGTTCGATTTGGACAACTCCTTGACCCGATGAAAAATACTATATTTAAAAATTAAATATTTGAAATAATTGCAAACTTCCGTATGAAAACCTAACTTTTTTCCTAGGCAAGCTATTCCAAAAATTCTTTTTGTTTTACAATCTAGTTACCCATGGGATACTTGATACCGAGTTTGGTTCGATTTGGACAACTCCATGATCCGATGAAAAATACTATATTTAAAAATTAAATATTTGAAATAATTGCAAATTTCCGTATGAAAAGCTAACTTTTTTCCTAGGCAAGCTATACCAAAAATTCTTTTTGATTTACAGTCTAGTTACCCATGGGATACTCGATACCGAGTTTAGTTCGATTAGGAAAACTCCTTGACCCGATGAAAAATACATTTAAAATTCGTTAATCGCGAAATTCGAAGCTAAGCAAGGTTTAAATAAAGTTTGAAATTTAAACACGGCAGTTTTGTGAAAGCCTTTTTGTAATCTAGGGATATACCCTGCAGGCAATAAGAAAAAAGCCATGTGGATTGAAACATAGAAAAGAATTAAATAAACAAAATAAACGCCAATGTGGCCAAAACGGTTACTTTAGGAAGTATAAATTGGTTGACAGCTCAATCTAATAGCTCAAGAGAACAATTTAGCTAAAATACAACGATTCAAAAACAACAATTCAAAAACAAAGCACACTTAGAAATTCAAGAATTTGGAAATCATCATTAGCAAACTTTCTGTACGAGAGCCGAAGCTTCTTCCCCCAACATGTGAGAACAGGTCTTCTGCGATAAGTTGGCGCCTTGGTTTTCTTGGTAATCGCACCGCATTTATAATCCTTTGTTCTCCCGATTTTGAATAGTTTCATTCCAGGAATCTTGCCTTCTTCTATTTCACGAATTGCCCTCTTACAATGTCCAACACCCAAGAAATTGATCCAACCGTTATAAATTCTGCGTATCTTCTGATTTGGCCTCAACTTTCCGAGTTTTACACTGTCAACCCCAACAAACAGCTTCGCAACAGTGTTCATAACTTGCTCTGGTTCAACGTTTTTCGCATCAAAGCCAACAAACTTAAACGACAATGGTAGCATCTCCTCTATCTTTCTTCTCGCCCGCCATAACATTGCTCTCTCCTCCTTCTCTTCCTTTGCCAACTTAAAGTTCTCTACTCTTCCCGCTTTCCATTCACCACCTGGTTTTTCCATCTCTTCCACAAAAAAAGCACTTCCAACAGCTTGGCCCTCTTCAATTTTATCCATCTGATCTGAAAAGGTCAATATTTCCTGATTCCAACGATGTATTGCACGTCTACGGGCCCCCCATCTACCCGGGGCAATGGGGTTCTCTATCTGCGATCTACCCGGGAGGTTCTCTATCAGCATCCGGGGCCCATCTACCAGCCCACGTACCAGCCCAACTACGTCCTACATTCTGGATTAATCGCTATATTCTTTCGACTTGATCGGATCGCATCGCTATTCTATTCGAGAATCTGAGAGCTCTCTGTGTGACCTTTTGAAACTTTCTATTTCCTTTCATGTTCATCTTTGTACATGCTTACCTCGGTTAGGTACGGAGGTAGGCAAGCCAGCGGCCTTGCTGTCACTTGACCTGACAGCACACGCTATGAGCATGTCACGTGACCGGATGGAGGATGCAAACGAAAATTTCATTACCTCATGTCAGTTAGCCGCTATAAAGATGAAGTAAATCAAAAAGTGGTAAAAGTAATATATTCGAGAAGCTCTCTAACTGGACAGTGTATAATAGAGATATATAAAAAAGTTTGCAACTGAGGGGCTTTGGTGGTGGTGGGGGTGGGGGGGGGGGGAGGTGGTGGTGATCGCTTGTTGTGACTGGGCCTATGGTATCTGTCAGAAAAAGGCCTATATCTCGAAAACTACTGAACCAAAATTTAAAAAATGAATATGTTTTGGAATCAGAATGAACTGGGACATCAACCACGCGTTAAAAAAGTCAAAAAAGTGAAGGAATACAAACTCGATTTTTGACAGTTTGGCTGAAATTTGCTTATTTTCAGCAAAAATTGGAAAATCGAAAAATTAGGCAATGAAATAAAACCGAAACTTTTCAACCTTTATAGATTCGTAAGAAGATAAAATGGGCAAGCAAATGATATAATATAATTTCAAATACGATGTGTAACAAAAAAGTTATTAAACTAAACAACTTTGAAAATTCAAATTTTTCGCAAAAATCGACCCTGAGTTCGGTCTCTACATTGCTCTCGCATTTCCTTGATAGGCATTGTTATAAAAAGATAATTATATGGTCGTCAGAAGCGTTAATTCTAGTTTCTCATGATACCAAAAACTTGTATGTTTTCCGCTTTTTTAGGGAAAAATGGTCGAAGTTCGACAAAAATGACCAGTTTTTGCCTCCACATCGACAGTTCTTTTAAAATTTTTGGAACAAATTAACCGAATGGAAAACTGCAATATATATATTGTAAAAGCACATTATCACGGCAACCAAATAAGCTATCATACACTTTCCAACTCGTCTTTATCGTAAAGATATTAAGGAAGGTATTTTGAGAAGTTATATAATTTTTCACCTAAATCAACCATTCATTGAAAATTTTTTGTACAAATCAAGTAATTAGCATCTGTTTCAACACAAACATTAAAAGAACATTGTCACGGCTCACATATGAGCTATCATAAACGGTTTAACTCAACTTTTTCAAAATGTTATTAAGTAATCCTTTTTGTGAAGTTCAACATTTTCTTCACCTAATTCAACAATTCTCTGGTAATTTCTTATTGATATCAGCAGATTGGATTCTGTTAATACACAAACTCCGAAAGTTCAATAGCTTGGCTACTAATTGAGCCACCATACACATTTTAACTCGTCTTTTCAAATAGTTTTTCACCAAAGTTTGTCGTGAAGTTCAAAAATTTCCTCACCTAATTCAAAAATTCTTGGAAAATTTCTTATAAATATCAAAAAAATGGCATCTGTTACCACGCAAAAACTGAGAATCAATTGCTGTGGTTACCAAATGAGATGTTATACACATTTTAACTTGTATTGTAAAGCTATTGACAAAGGTTTTTAATAAAGATGGACTTTTTCTTCAACTAACGCAAAAACTATTTATTAGTATCTTACTGAAACCAAAATATTTGCATCTGTAACTACAGACTCTGGAAATACTTGTCGTGGCTACCAATTGAGCTATCATACTTATTTTAACTCGTCTTGTTCTTCAATTTCTTCAAACAAATTTCTTCAACTAATTCATCAATTCTTTAATAATTTCTTGTAGAAGTCAAAATATTGTGGTCTGTCACTAACCAAACTCTAAAAGTACATTGTGTTGGCTACCAAAGGAGCTACCATACACATTTTAATTCGTCTTGTTTAAAAAGATATTGACAAAGTTTTTTTTAAAAAATTTTCTCTAAAAAAATTTGAAAAACACGCTTCAGTTAATTCAACAAATCTTTGATAATTTTTAATAGAAGTCAAAAGGTTTGCATTTCTTTCCGAAAAAATGCAAAAGTACCTTGTTGTGACTACCGAATGAGCTATAGAGACGTTGAAATCGTCTTTTTCAAAAAGTTATCAACAAATGTTTGTCATGAAGTTCATCAAATTCTTCACATAGTTCAGCCAAAAATCTTTTTAATATTTTTGTTCAAGTCAAAAATTTGTTGTCTATTTAAACCCAAAATTAAATTATGATTAAAATTGTCAAGGCTAGCGAATGAATTATCATTCAAATTTGATCTGATCTTGATCAGAAAGTTAAAAACGAAATATTTTTTCGAAGTTCGACAATTTCTTCACCTAATTCAAGAGTTCTTTAAAATTTTCTCAAGAAGACAAAGGTGTGCCATATGTTACTACACAAACACTAAAAGTATATTTTTATGACTACCAATTGCGCAATCAAACACTTTTTAACTCGTCTTGTTCAAAAATTTATTAACAAAAGCTTTTCATGAAATTTAAAAATTTCTTCATCTAATTCATCAATTATTTGAAAGTAGATCAACGAAGTCAATAGATCGGCATCTGTTACTACACTTAAACTTAATTTAAATTGCCATGAAAATTAAATAAGCTATCACACACATTTTAACTCGTCTTGTTACAAAAACATTCACAAAGGTTTTCTATGAAGATCGACAATTTCTCCACCTAATTCAACAATTCTTTGAACATTTCTCAAAGAAGTCAAAAGTTTGGCATCTCTCATCACACAAACTCTAAGAGTACATCAAAATGGCCACCAAAGTGAGCTATCATAATCATTTTAACTCGCCTTGATCAAAAAAACTTCAACAAAATTTTTCATGGAGTTCAACAATTTCTTCAACTTATTAAACAATATTTTGAAAATTTCTCGTAGCAGTCGGAAAAAATTGGCATCTGGTACTAGACAAGTTCTATTTGTACATTTTCATGGCTTCTAAATGGGCTATAATACGCATTTCAACTCGTCTTTTCAAAAAATGTTTAAATGTGTAACTAAAGTTTTTCATGAAGTTCGACTACTTCTTCACCTAATTTAACATTTCTTTGCAAGTTTCCTGTACAAGTCAAAAGATTGACATCTATTTCTACATTATCTCAAAAAAACGTAAACCAAATGGTCTGAAGATTCAAAGTTATGAAAATACATATTTATATATATATATACTCATATATTTATGACGAACACAAAAACTATATAAATATAATGACCTCTATTATCCTGAAAGTTAAATTTTACCGATGATATTTGTTACTTCAACAGTTCAAAAGTGTTTGCACATCCATTCTGTTTACCCCCCCCCATTACCCCCAGTTTGCACATCAATTTTGTCTGGTGTCCCTAGTGTTCGACTCAAGTTCTCTGGGTCGCACTATGGTCGCACAATTTTTCGGTCGCACAAAAGTCGCACAAATTCAGCACACACTATGGTCGCACAAAAGTCGTACAAATGTCGCACACATTTTCTGTTTCGCACTATGGTCGCAACATTTCTTGGGTCGCACTATGGTCTGATGGTCGCACTACGGTCTGATCAGAGGACTTTGGGTCGCACGATGGTCTGATCAGAGGTCTTTTGGGTCGCACTACGGTCTGATCAGAGGGCCTTGAGTCGCACGATGGTCTGATCGGAGGGCAAAGTCTGGAAAATGGTCTGATCAGAGCGGTCTAGGGTCGCGCACCTAAACCTGGATTGTTCCTCTTTAATTTCAAGTTCCTCTTCAATAAAAAGAAATTTTCGACCATGTCGTCGTCTCGAGAATGAGTAACAAGAATTTTATTGTTATAATAATTGAGTTCCAAAAGGCGTAAAAGAACAAATATTCATAGGTGTTTATAGTCACAATCAGTTTGAAAACTTAAAGAACCATCCAGATATAGACAAACCCTTATTGGTTAATTTACACCTTAAGCATAAAAAAAAAAATTTCCCCTTACAGTTTATGGTAAGTATTAGAGGGAGGATCATCAAGTTGGTTTATGGTCATCACTGATGGTGGAAAGGTCGAGTTAATTGCTCAAATTTATGGTTTATGTACACTGATAAACTTGTATTATGAACAAATTTGAAGCTACGATGCGGTTCGATTTAGTAGCCTTTAATAAAATTTAAATAACCAACATATGGTAAGAAAATTTTGTTTATATCGAAGTTTTAACCTCAACTCTATGTTCTCATCTTTGCGATATATCACAGTACCATAAATGTTTACCATAGCTGTCAGAAACACCATAGCTGTCAGAAACACCATAGTTGTCAAAAAATGGTCTTGCATATCTTTGGGGTGAAAAATGGAATTTGAGGTAAAAACCATTTGAGTTTTTTTTCGTGGTGCTCTTGAATGGAAGTCCCACTTAGAAGTTCCTAGCAAACATTAAAACATGAAACATGGTTATCTTTGCAACCACGGTAATTTCTTGCAATAATTTTTTCATGGTCTCTATGTAAGCATGTATGTTTTATGGATATATTTGCCCTAAAAGGTCAACTCGGGATTGTTTGATCAAACAAAAAGACGCATGTGAAAAAGTCGTTATCATTACGAAAAGATTATTTGCAGAACTAGAAAATTGTTACTGGAACCAACAAACAGTTCGGAGATCAAGTTTTGTTGAGCCCTCTCAGCTTGAAGTTGATTACTATGAATTATGAAGTGAATTTTGCCAATTAGCCAATTATCAGCCAAAATAAGAAACATTTCTCCAATGTATAGAGTAGCTTTATGCCTCCCGTTCGCATTTCTGTCGGCACCGGAATTTCACTTGACATGCAGTCCCCGGATGGCTGAGATCTGTTTCTATAAAAGCCAGTCCAGCACTCGCATTTCTCCAATATCGAAACACTGTTCCTCGTTTCCACGTCGTACATTAAAATAGCTAATAAGTTGTCTCCGTATACGCCACTTGGAGTTTTCTGGAACTCGATTATAGAGGCTTTGTCTGAAACTTGATTTACGATTGTAAAGACTTCTTGAATAGCCAGAACAGTCAAAAGAGCTCCACAGATTATAACACAAATAATCTTAGCACATCGGTTCATTTCGCCAGCTGATAAAGAACTAAGGTAAAAATTATGAAATCGAGCGAAAACTTCAACTGTCCAAAAACAGTTTAGTTGATGATGCTAGAACCCGGGTCAAATGTCTTCCCTAAATTCTGCCAATTGATTTTGATGTGTGTGTTAGTGTGTTTGTTAGTGTGTGTGTGTGTGCTCAAAATTATGGTTTACGTACACTGATAAACTCGTGGTATGAACAAATTTGAAGCAACAATTCGGTTCAATTTAGTAGCCGTTAAATAGACTTACTTCACCAACATCAGGTAAGAAAGTTTTGCTTATATCGAAGTTTTAACCTAAGCTCTAAGTTCTGATCTTCGCGATATATATCACATGCTCTCTGCTTCTTTTAAGCAAGTTTATAGGGATAGCTTCTCCAAATCTTCCGGGCTGTTTGTTTCATTTCTGCTTGAAGTTCTCGCAGCCCCTGGAGGTTGTTCTCAATCAGTTGATAAAGTTTCTTTGGTGGTGTTGTGTGATGCAACGTCTATATTGTCCCTACTGCTCTCAGATTGTGAGTCAGTAAATCGCTGATCAGTGGATTCAGTCTTGATGTTGTCAGGCTCCAGTCGTGCAATTTGCTTACCACTGACAAGCACTGTCTAGTTGGATTTCTCTGGCTGGATGAAAAATGTGTTCATTCCTTTGCGTATAATGCAGGCAGCTGGAACTGTTGGTGATTTGCTCGTTGGTTTGAAGAGGACTGGTTCACCTAGATCACAGTCAGAGACTGTTCGAAGTCTCAATTTCTTCCCAGCACTAGTTCCACAGGAGTTTTGCTCTGCTTCTTTGATGTATTTCTATGTGTCATCAGAAATCGCAGTAGGAAAGCACTAAATGATACATTCAGATTTGGAATTCAGGCTTGAATAGGCCGCTTCTTCGTTTGGATCGCTCGCTCGGCAAAATCATTTGCTTTTGGATGATAGATACGTGACTCCATCTTTTTAATCCCCAGGGACTCACACCACTGTTTTTGGTCACCTCTTACAAACTCGGGATTATTGTCTGATACTAACGTTTGTGGTATCCCAAATTTGCAAAGACGTGGCTCAAGTACACCTTCACTTTTTGTGAGGTTTTTTGTCCCGCAGGGAAAATTTCTGCCCAACATGATCTCGCGTCTATTATTTCTAAGATAATACCTTGGTCCTTAACGTATCTCCAGTCCACATGGATATTTTTCAAAACTTCTTGTTCTTCTGGCGATGTAGATACTGTTTCCCCAGGCCTGTTTTCTCGGCATTCCTTAAATTTACTAACATGCATGACAACATATTGGATGAGGCCGGGCCACCATGCCATCATTCGGACTGTTGTTTTGGCAGCATTTTTGCCTGGGTGTGTTTCATGAGCATTTAACACCAAATGTCTAAGTTTGAGTTGAATGGAAGGCAAATTTCCTCAGAAGATGATTACGTTGTGGTTAATTAAGGTGTCTCTCTCTGTTGTTCGAAACTTTTCTCACCTTCTGAGCAATGTTTCCAATGTCCGCTTTCTAATTTTTTGATGACATCTTGGAAGGGTCGATTTCATTCCAGCTCGATTCTGATGTCTGACTGCGTCAATAGGTCAGATTGATAAAACTATATATTGCGAGAGCAAAGCAGACCCGATCGTTGTCTTCGTCAGCAACATCTGGTCTGCTCAAAATATCAGCGAGGGGGATCTGCTGTTTGGGTGTATGTTTCAAATTGATGTCGAATCCCATCAACGCTATAGCCCATCTCATGTTTCCTGCCGATGCTGTGTTAGGAATTCTTCGTCTGGTGCAGAGAGATGTTTGAGAAGTTCAGGTGTGTTTGTAGATTGAACTTCCTTCCGAGCAGGAATTGAATAAATCTTGTGAGCGCGAAGACTATTGCAAGTGACTCTGGCTCAATGTTGGAGTAATTTTGATTGGCTTGTGACAATTTAATTCAGAGATAGATCACAGGATTTCCATCAAGTCAGAAAACCCTGCCTATTTCTCTCTCAGAGGCGTATTTTGTCACGTTGCCTTTTTTCAATCTGTAAGGCCTAACAAGTGGGTTAGCACGTAACTCAGTTTTTAAGTTTTCTGATCTTTTTTCCCATCTGAAGTCTTTTTTTTCAAACTTCGATCAAATGTAACATTCTTGTAGCAAAATGCTGGTATCATTCGTCCATAAAAACTCGTTAGGCCAACAAAAGACTATAGTTGTTTCATATTTTATGGCGGTTTAGCATTTTTGATTTTCTCAACATGATAAAGATCGGGCGCTCTTCATCCTTTTGAAACTGAGTAACCAAAAAACAACGCTTGATACTGGTTAAGAGTTCGAATTCTTTTCATTGATGATAAAATTTCTCTCACGTAGTCGACGTTTGACCGCAAGCATTTGTACCGCGTATTGCTCTTTTGCTGTTTCATATAACATTACATCATCTCGAAAGAAGACTACAACCCTGATTCGTTTGAGAGTTGACTCGATGCAATCTGAAAGATGGCTGAAGGATTCTTCAAGCCCTGAGTAAGCCTGAACATCTTAAACACTCCTTGCGATATGTTAATTGTACATATTTCTTTGCGTACTCGTCCAAAATGACTTGAAATTATGAATTTGATAAGTCAATTTTGCCAAAGAAAGAGGCGCCATGGAGATCATGAAAGATGGTCTTCACGTCCAGGATTGGATAATCCTCGTCCAAAACTTTCCATAACCTCGCCGTTATTGTGAACTTTCATGTCCACACATATTTTTAGAGCTTCATTTTTGTTTCGCTGTCAAAATACTGGGGATGCATTTGTGATACCATCTGATTGCACTGTCTCCGGGATGCCCTCGTCTCAAGTTCTTCCTTGGTCCTGTTTTGTAGAGGTTGAGGTATTTTTCTAGCCTTGCAGAACATCGGTAGTGATCCTGTTATGAGGTTCACATGCCCTTTGTATCCTCTGACTTCAGGTAGTTTTTCATCACACAATGTGTTGAGTCCGTCTCGGGGTAAAATGTCTCCCCCAAGTAGTCCAAATTCTTTGTCGGATTGCACAACTGCAAGTTGTTGTTGCATATAATAACTTCCGATCCTTTCAACATCACATGCTAGTGCTCCTAGAAGCGTCAGTTGATGACCATCATAGACCTCAGCACGTCTGATTTTCCTATCTAACTGAGGTTTACCATGCTCAGTTCAGAGGAATGATGATAACACAGTACTATCAGCATCTGTATCAACTTGCATTTTTTCGTTATTTTTATGTAATGTACTCGCATGTCGCTGACATTTTAAACACGTTTTCTTCTGTATAGTACATACACACCCGCATTTTGGAAGATGTTTGACCAGAAAATTTACCCTCTTCCTCACGGAAGTTGTTTTGCTTGTCGGACTTAACTGACCTACGTTCGGTTTCATATTTGCTCATTTTTCCAAAGTGCCCCACTTTCTCAAAGGTGTTACATTTCTTGTTCAAAGCCGAACACGGCTTGCTAATGTGTGGCTTACCACCACATCTGTTGCAAACGTGACCATTACCTTTACTACCAGTCAATTTTCCACTCGGTTTTCTGAAGTTCTTTTTGAAGTTGTATCCCCCTACACGAAGCTGCGATAATCTTTATTTCTTACCAATTCCTTCTCGGGGATGACCACTGTTTTTAGTGTCTGGAAATCACAAAAGCGTGCCGCTTCTCTTAGGCGTGCTAGAAAATCATCGTCAAATTCTCCAACACCCCAGATATTGGGCAGAAATTTAGCCTTTTCCGCCATTATAACTCTCTCTTTGGTTGAAGTTTAGATTTGAACTCCTACTGTGATGGCTTTAAAAGGATTTTTTGTAAATTTTTAGGGGTTTAGGGCTCATAAGGCTCCTAAACTCCAGAAGTGCGTCTTTTTCGCACTTAATAAGAAGAGATTCGTTACCTGTAGCTCCTTAATTGTACCATTGTTGTTGAGCTTGTCTTCTTTCTTCTCTGTGCGACATTTCACCACAAATGACACAATCCACGCACTACAGGATTCAGCATTCTGCAGATCTAAAATTTGTTGGTCGGTTGATGGTTTTGGTAGTTGCTAACAATATGAAAACTTACAGAACCATCTACCTTTAGATGAATTGATATTAGTTATTTACACCTTAAGTATGATCAGGTTTTTCTACATACCGTTTATGGCAAGTTTTAGTGCAGTTTTTTGCACTTAGCACATGGATCTCCTAACCTGAGAACGTGTCATTGGTAGACTCACCTAATCATATTATTAGCTCTGTCGTCAATTGGCCAGTTCCTATTTCATACGTTTGCCAAAAAAGTTCTAAAAAGATGGTTTTTTCTTAAGTACTCTCATTTCGTGTGCCCTTATAGGGACTTCACATCCTCTCTTTTTTGGGCTGACATTGAAAACTGGCGTAAAGTGTGGAAGTTCTTCTTGCGATTTGAAATAGTAAAAAAGTATCACGAAAAAAGCTGTAACACAATAATCGTATTTCGTAAATTTCACACTACATCATTCTTGATTTCTTAGCAAACATACCAAGATCCTATATGATTTTTTAAAAGTCATTCTAAGACCGGATATGATTTCTTAGAACTCATGAAAATATTGTATATGCTTAATCTAATCAACAGTTAACCAAATGTCATTGTTTACAGTTTCTTGGTTTTAATACACAGATCATTTATGATTTCTTAAAAATCATACAAAGTCGAAATCTTATTAAAATCATACTAAGAAATAGTCAATGACTTGTATGGTATCATATTTGATCTTAGTATGATTACTAAGAAGTGGCGACTTGGGATAACTTTAGTTCCAGAGAACAAATTCAATTTTAAAAATGGTATTTGAAAAAAAAAACAGAATGCGTTGAGTTGTTTTTAAATAGGTAAAAGATTAATCACATAACTTTGAAGAGATAATTTTCTGTACTTCTCCGAGAGAAGATATCGTGCAGTTTTCGAACATCAAATAAAAAATATAAAACGCTAGCTTATCTTTCGAAAAAAACATAACGGGGAAGAAATGCTGGAAAGAGATTTCCAAAAGAAACGAATACCAAAAATAAACTAACATCTCCCTGGGGGTCGGTTTGTCCTATTGGTAGGCGACATCTTGATTGGTAACACTTTTTTCACAACCCTTTGTCGAAACGGAAATGGTTTTAGCAGTAAAACGTTTTATCCATTTTGCGTACTATTCGTACCTTGTGTCATTCGAACAACTTTTGAGGCAGCTGAGACATAATATTGATTCACGCTTCGTAACCGTAATGTTCTCTAACAAATTTTCAAATCGATCTAAAAACAGATTCAAATAAACAGCCCTCAAACATTCGCATCCTCGGCAATGTTTATATCGCCAAAACGCTAACCCATCCGCAATTTCTACAAATATAAATTCAAAATTCTTGTTTGCGATTCCTCCTAATTTATTTTTCCATGGAAATACGTTTCCTGCATTTATAAACGTTTCGGGCGTTTTTTCATAGTGTTCACCTCCTCACTGTGACAGTAACTGGAAAATGAACTGGCAGTGGTTTAACACGAAAGACAGAGAGAATAGAATCTGAAGTTTCTGACGTTTGCGCTTTAATAAACTGTTGTAGTTGTAAACAGAAACGCACAAAAAGGGTCGATGTAAAGAGAGATAGATGTATATAAAATGGATATTAGGGGAATGGAGTACTTTTTAAACCTTCCAAGCGTTTCAAGTTCTAGAAATCACAAAGTGAAAATGGTCGAAGCATGTTTGTACCTCAGGTTCTTTGTTGATGAGAACAATGACTCGTCATTACAAAAAAATCAAATTTCAACATAATATGCTGTTGATGTTAACACATATTTGCACATCTTCCTAAATTCTTCCAAGAAATTCACAATGCGAAAAACTAGGGAAATTGTCTCAAAAAATACATCAATGAATATGTAAAACATAATGTAAATTTCTTCTCCATGTTAGTCAAATTTTCAATTGCAAGCAACACGTCAAAATATCATAACCTGGGCTAAAGAGCATAAATTCAATACAGCTGAAAATGATACATGTTTACATGTTTGATACATTATGATACATTTTTTCTTCAACAGAACTTAATTTCAAGACAAATCTAGCCAAAGTCGTTTTTCGAAAAAAACTTTTTGCCCTGAAAAAAAGAGAGAAAAAGAGAATTCAATATATAATGCATATTGTTTAACTCTATCAAAAGGAGTTTTTTCAGCGAGGGAACATACAAGGAAAATTGTAGAAAAACTAGAAAAAACAGTAAAACAAACAAGAATACTACCATAGTTCAACATTTTTCTTTGTAAATTGAACACCGCGAAATTCATATTACAAAAAAGTGATTCACAGAAGCTTTTGTGTAACTAAATTAGAATAATGGGAAAACATAAGGAAAGAAAGCACAAAACTTGAAAATTTGAGCGATTGCTGGTCTTTCAGACTCTAACAGGAACTACTAAATATTAACCAAAATTCCTGACTCGTTATCTTTCGGGTCCTCTTCAATAAGAACATAGAATAGTTTTACAGCGGCGTAATTATAAATTAATTATAAATATTCGTGTGTTTTTGTTTGAAGTTTGATAAGATGAGCTTTATTTATGTTTAAACTCAAGATTAAATCCGCGACCCGAGACAGGTATGGGCAGAAGAACTTGGGTTGCGGACAAAGGGTTCCAGACTAAGCAGACTAAAATTCAGTTAGTGGCCAGAACGTACAGACTTTGCCAAACCTGGGCCATACCAAACACATCCAGGATCAGACTCTGGGCCAGGACCGGACACTCTGGCGCAGACCCTGAACCAGGCCAAACAAACCCAAAACCAAACTCTGGACTAGACCAAACAACTTTCATTCTGTTCCGTCTTGCCCATACACACCTTTTGTTCGGTTACGTCTGGCCCATGCCTGAGTTTTGGTATGTTAAGTCTGACCCATACCCTGTGCCAGACCAAACAGACCCAGTGTTGTGTATGGGCCAGATTGAATGGTCCAAAAATTGGGTATTGGCCAGAATGAGCGGACCGAAAACAGGTATGGACCAGACGGATTGCGCGAATGGATCAGATGATAGAGGATCGATCCTTTCTTCCTGTCCGCAATCCAAGTCCGACTGTTGCTATCGCAATTGCGTGTAAGCCTAAATGAAAGCAGAATATTACTTGTGCGTTCGTACTGCTTGTTGCAACTGGGATATAGCCTAGAGGGTGAGGTTCGAGCCCCCCATCCTTTTTTATATAAATAGAATCCACAGGTCAAATTAATAGCTTTTTTGACCTATTCCGACCTTGAAAAAGGCATCAATTACGTTTGGCCGACCACCTTGCTAGTTGTCTGATGTAGTAACTCTTACGTACGTTTTTCTCTTATGATTCTTGAGTGTCTTAGCCTTATAGCAGTTTTGGCTCTTATACGTTGTGAAATACAAAAACTTGGGTTTCTGGTACCGAAACAGGATTTTTGCTTGCTATATCGACTTTGTTCCGATGCATTGCTGATCGCAAGAAATTAAGTTGTGAGTTCTTATTAGTCTTCTATTAAGACTCTGATTATCATTAAAGTTTTGTTTGAGGGTTATTGTAACGAGAGCGGTCATTTTTGTTCCACCGAGAGAAAAAACTAGGAAGTAAAACTGAATTGGCTTGTGTGGATACGCAGTTGCTGACCACAAAAGTATGAAAGAAGTGGTTTCAGTCACCACTTTTGCCTACAAATCCAGTGACTGGAACATCCTGACAGGGAATTCTGGATAGTACAGCCAATCACAAAAGAAAATTCTAAGACCAAGACAATTTGGATTAAAAAAAATCGGTTTGTACGAGAAAACACCAAACTGACCGCAATTAGCGAAAAACAAGTAAAAACTCAGAAAAACTTGTTTTAAACCGGAATTTATCAAACTCACTCCGAGCTGTTGAATTGGTATTGGTCAAACGTAATGAAGGGTTAAGAACATAAAACAACAACTTTCGTCACAATCTGAGAGATTTTGACCTTTTTCGAAATTCTCAAGGCTGATTTTTGAATTATCAAAGTTTTTTCATTTGTTTGGGAATTTGATTGATTATTGATTTGTGGTTGGGGCAACCTTTATAAAACATAATTCCGGTAGATTTTTGGGATTTGGATTGATTGTGATAAAACACTTGATTTTGAAAATCTGATGAAAAACGTTTCAAATTTGCATAAAACAAAAAATTTTTGCATTTATTCTTCTTGAAATTGGAAAAACACGGTAAAGTGAGCATATGGTTTTTGGCACAAAATTGATGTCATAATCTGACACGACGCTATAAGTATTTCGCTGAATTCTCACAGAACAAATAGTTTTCGAGCACTTGGGTTTTTCGAACTTTCTAATGTGCTCCAAGGTTATCGAAACCGTTTGAAAGCTATAATTTATTGTCCGCGAAACCGAGCACCAAAGATCTTTGTTCTTCCTAGACAATCAGACGTTGTGATTAATCATGTAGTGATTGACCTAGTGTCGAGGCAAAAACGCAAACATCAACATTTAGTAAAATAGTACAATCAAAAGCACCAGAAACATCATCCGGAACTTAAGTTGTTATTCCTAATTTTAAGGTATCAAAAATCACTTCGTTGTTTGCTCAAGAAAATGCGCCATAGCAAACTGAATAAATGACGCCGTAGAGCCAAAAAACAAGAACTTGCCGTTGAAGCCGCGTTAGCGTCGAATTATGTCTGATTCCTATTTCTTGCGGCTCCGCGACCTCAGTTTTACTTCTATGGGTTATAGAGTTTGTTTGTTGTAGGACTCAGTCATTCCTTCGCGTCCCACTACCGTTGCGTCATTTTTGTCCTAGCGTCGTTTGATCTGCGCCGCTCGCTGAGCTAAAAGTCGGCAATTATTGCTGTCTCTTTTTCCTGCACTTCCCAATTTCTCAACTCGATCGCTACGTAGTCGCCACCCAACTTATTAAGCAACGAGGTTTACGATCTCTGAGCCTCAATTACTTATGGTTCTGTGTCTCCAGTTTCATCTACAGGGGTTATAGAAGCTTTGGTCGTTGAGTCTCAGTTATTCACCCCGGTCAAATCTCGTTTCGTTCCTCCGGTATCACTTTCTATCTCCTCTGTTGGCTGATTTGTCCAATGATTGATCACTTAAAATTGTTCTATTACCTACTTTTGTAGTGCAATAAAACCATTTTTAATTCATTTCCGTTATAGTTCAACTGTTGTAGTATTCTCTCTTGCATAGCGTCAAATCCCTTCACCGGTAAAGTAGCCAAGATATATGACGCAAGGGCCAAGATTGAAAAATAGTTGTGCAAACTTTACGAAAGCTTTGACGACGCTTTCCAAGAGAAACGGAGGCAAGTGAAAGTAGAAGGATTGGTTAACAAATTTAAAGATCTGAAAATTTGTTTAGCAAAAAATGATAGCTTGATAGGCCTTGCATCTAAGACTGAACAAGCAGAGAAACTTCAGTCAAACTAGAGGAATGGCTGGCAGTTTTGAATAATTGACACGATGAGTTTGTGGTAAAGGCACGGATCTCTAAATGCTCTGTTCTTGACAACAATAGTCCCACAAAAAAACTCCCAAAAATCCCAAACACAGTGCCTGCCAGAACCTTTTCGAGGGCGTCAACAGCATGTACGAAAGACTTCATATTGGCAAGAATTAGGCGCGAGGAAGCTGAAGAAGAAAACAAAGCTGCTGCCCAAATTGCCGGAAAAAATATGAAATCGGGCTGGCAGAGAGAGAACGTGAATTGACTGCGAGTAGACATGAGATAGATTTGTTTTCCAAAAAACGCCAAATAGAACTCTAGAAATTGCACAAGCCCAATCGAAAACGTCTCATTGAAGCCAAAATGCAAGAAGTTAAATTAATGGACAATGAATCTTCGCTTTTAGAGACAACCACTGATCGTCCGTCAAAAATATATACTCAACCAAGAATGAAAATCGCGTTAAAGACTGGTTTGCGACAGTTGGTAGTCAAAAAACGGCCATCTTGACTTGCAAACAGAATCAATCCAGTTCCCATTTTGATCACGCCATTTCTTCTGCGGCTGAAAAATAATTCCATTCTAAAATAAGTTAGTTCTTTCGAGAATCAAGTCTATCAAAACCCAGCAGCCGAAAAAAAAGCAATCAATATCAGCAGTATTCATCAAAAATGATTCCTCAAGCGTCAGCTTTGACAAGAAGTGACGATCGTTTCCAGCAAAATAATCAGGTAAACGAAGCTCCCGAACTCAACTATCAGATCTCGGATGTAAACAATCGGAATGAATGCATAACGCAAAATTCACAAAAATTCTGGCAGTCTCCTGTTGATCAAGAATCCGCTTACTACCGTGGTTTGTATTTTCAAACAAATAAACTTAAATCTCCTATGGGAAACAATGCATTAGTGAATCAGCAACAAAACATCGGAAACTTACACAATTCAAAGCATCATACGATACCAGCAAACAACGTTCAACATAACAGGGATAACTTAATCTCCGTTGACCCGCAAAACAACCTATTTTCAAGCCAATTGGAAAGATAATTGCCTGCTGCTGCGAGAAGGCCGCATCAGCATCGGGAGATAACGATACCACTAAGTCACTACAGGCCCCAGTTGATTACCCGGACGCTGGCTAATGTTCCATTAAAAGCAAATTCAAATGCTTTCCCGATCGTTTCGCAAAATTGCACTGGTGTTTTTAATGCAACCGTACCAGCTTCAGCAAACACCGTAGGTGGTACAATGTACTACCTTAATCCTTTTTCTAGTGCCATAATAGGTTACCGGGCGTCTCAGAGTGCACCTATGCTGCCAGTATGCCCAACCGTTTCGTCTTCGCTCCCGTACTATCGAAATACCCCACCCAATGCAGCATCCTTGTTTGCCGCACGCTTCAAAATCTCAACAAGTAACAGAAAAAGGTCTTGTCAAGATTCTTAGTTTCAACACGAAAGATCCCGTACCCGAGTGGAAACTTTCCCAATACAACGGCGACCCCCTTCAATGGCACAAATGGTATAGCCAATTTAGAATTGCGATTGATTCGCAGACATTGACTGAAGACTTAAAGCTAACTTAAAGCTTAGGCGGTGAAAAAAATTCTTCATCGCTTAAAAATTTTTTTTCTCCGCATTCATCTCATTGAGCGCAAATTTCATATCTCTTAGCAATTTTTAGCAGTGACACCTCGACTCGGGTTGCGTTTTTACTAATTCGGCACTCAAAGGTTTAGGTTTTATGGCACTACTTTTATTGACAACCAGAAACGAAACAAATTGTCCGCCGGTGCCAACAATTTACTTTGACGGAAATATAGGATCTCTTAGGACCATTGAGTACATATTTGGGCAGCAAACATCCTGATTATGTAGGACTGAGGCCCAAACAATGAGTATCCATACAGTCTTCCAAAAAACAATTGTTGTCAGACCGAAAGCAAAATTGCGAGAACAATAAAATGATTTGATCGATATCCTAGATAACAAATTGATTGCTCTGCAGAAACCTGCTGATATCAAATCTTCGTTACAAATATCAAATTATATAATTTTTGCTAATTTGGCACTCATATTTCAGAGGATAATGTTTCTGGTAGTAATTCTTTTGACAACCAGCAACGAAAATCTAACCAATCGTCCACCAGTGCCAACAATTTACTATGATAAAAATAGGGGATCTCTAAAAACCATCGAGTTCATATTTGAGGATGCAAATATACTGGTTTTGTAGGAATGAGGCCCAAATAGAAAGTATCCATAACGTCTTGCAGCAAATAATTGTTGTCAGACCGAAAGCAAAATTGAGAGAACAATAAAATGATTTGATCGATATCCTAGATGTTTGAGAAGCTACTCAAAATCCTGAAGATTTTTCTTGCATCTCATCTCAATTGAACACTTGCGCATTCAATCCTCTATCTTTACTTAGAAATGGACATCAAAGTTCCGTTCCGAACCCTCGAATATTAAAAAAAATGGTTGTAACTAATGTGAGATGGACGTTGGGTTGGCGCTGACAACTTTAAAAGCTTTAATTTCCAATTTTTTGCTCAAGGAGCACACTTTTTTGTATCGAAACAGGGCGTTTTATGGTTCGATTTTAGAGCTAAATTGAATTCCAACCAATAGGAATTTTCTTAAAATAGAACAACAAAGTTATCGACCAGAAATTTCAATGTAGCAAACTACTATAAAAATTTGTTCTTTCCTGAAGTTTGCGTTAATGAATAAATGTATCTCCATTTTTTTAAAACGTTTTAGAGATCATCCATTTGTCTATGAACTTCATTCGATAACATAATTTTTTATAAAATAAGAAAAAAGAGGGTAAAAGTTTAAACTTTCTTAATCTTGAAATATGTAATGAAGTGGATGGAAAGTTCCGCATATGTGTTCTATGTAAAACTGGAAGCAGAAAGAACTTGAAGATGGTATTAAAGATATTAAAAATCAACCGTCTCAATTGTTGTAAAAAAAATCTAGCTGAACATTTTATCTTTAAATCTGATTTTAATGCTGATTGAAAACAAATTGATTGATGGTTGCTACTTTATTTTGTACACTGGCCCCCTTTTTTTAAGTTTGTAATTGTATAAATTTATTTGAGAGATTCTGTGAAAAATAGCGATCATTTCCCAAAATCTATGAAACAGACGTACAGATAGGTATTAAAAAATACCATTTAACCTTCCTGCTTTCTGGTGACACTTTTTTTGCCAAGTCTCTTTTCTCTCACAAGTGCGTTTGTGTCCAAAAGGAACAGAACGGAAGACGAAAAATCATCGGAAAAAAATACATATTCGAAGGCCAAACGTTTATATTTCATATAAGACTCCGATAACGATTCAATAAGTTGACTTAAAAAACTTAAATGATGCAATACAGAAAATTCACAAAATGGAGCCCGAGATGATTGTCTTCATTTTCCTAAACATCAAAATTTGAAAGAGAGATTTGGCAAAAATGATAATGAGATGGGAGTACTTGCATTGTAGTATTAAAGCCGCTAAACTAAGAGCGGAAAATGAATCCGGCATATCCACCGCGTTACTTTAACGCGTTAATTACCAATACTTTTAGCACCCGCCAAACAAATTAACGCGCGCTTAGGCTAACAACCTATTAACATTTGAGCGTTTAATTTTTTTTTTACTAAACGAGCCTCAACTTTAGGCAAGGGTTATCCAGGACACAATTCAAACTGGAACTTGAACGAAATTTAGGTAGGAGCCGATAGTACTGCTCAATTTCCCTGCTTTTTGAGTGACATTTGCAACTCAGGGAAATTGCTGAGAGCGATGCAGGTGGATCAGGGGAAAAGCAATAGTTCCCCCCCCCACAAAAACCTCCCCTTTATCTACTTTTTAATAAGCAGAAGGGAAGACATGAGGCGCCTACACAAGGATGAAACAGGCTCAAAGGTTCCCGCTTTTTTAATATTTCTGAAAGGTAAAAATAATGATACTTTCATGAGATGAGCAGAGTTAATTCTCTCAATTTCTCGGCCAATGAGAAAATTCGGAAACCGTTTCACTATGGACATGAACGTGGTTTTCCGCCCCCTATCGGCCCGATTCTTCACCAAAAATATTGACGAAAAGAGGCAGGATGAAATTTTTATTGAACCAGCTAACGCCGCAGACAACGACTTTCCTTTTTTCCATGATAAAACTCCTTCCTGATTGCAAACATTTCTAACAAAACAACAAAGATAACAAAAGCAAAAACAAACTAATTCTAAGTTCAGAAACTATCATAAGTTTCTTCTGAAGTATATTATCCGGGATATTTTGACTTCAACATCCAACAGCTATCGCTTGACTAGCACAATTGCGGACCTACCCAATCTAATTCAGCTCACTCAAAACAATTTAGTAATTAGCAGATTGTAACTTTTTTATTAATCTTTTGTGAATTATGTCTTTCAGCCTCCAAACTTTAAATTGAGACTTATAACACTCGACAGGTCTTAGGCATATATTTTTGCCTTCAATTAGTCTTTTATCAGACTAGACTATTTCCTCTATACTATCCCTCTATACTATTGCTTGAATTTTTCAGAATGGTGTTGAATGATAATTGTTTTTTCAGTAGTCAAAGGCCGATGTTCAAATACTACAAGACAAAACGAATGAAAGTAATTGCAACCATTGTTGACAAAAAGTTCCCGGTGAATCTTTGAGAACATCCTTATTATTTCACCCTAAGTTTCAATCGCTTTCGATAAAAGGATGTCCTGTGTCAAAACTGAAATGCAAAAATGATGAAATCAACACCCAAAACACGAATTTAATTTGACAGCGATTTCACATCAAATGTTAGTTGTACTATATAGGCAATAAGGTTTTTTTTTATTTTAGGAAGAGATTATCAAAATATCTGATCAACTTGGAATGCAATAAATTACCCCCAACAATTTTAGTACTAAGTGTTTTCATTGGTGACTGCAGTAACTAACAAGTATTTTTCTTCTGATTTCGGGCGTTAATAGTCATTCAGCAATATAGATGGATCGCAGAAATCTGGAAAAATTTGCCAGATTTGCATTTTTTGCAGTCGCTTCTACGAGTACTGTACTCTACTACGAGTATTATATGCAAAAATAGAAGACACGTGGCATTGAAATTTTCTCTTAAGGTTAACCAAAATTCGATATAAACTTCGTCAAAAAATTAGAATAAATATATGTCACATATACACTAAAAACCTAAATCTGATTCAATTACAGTTTAGCCAAATCACGGCTTGTAAAACTCAAAGAACGTCCTAGTGCAATGCTTTACGTAGTATGATGCAGATTTTATGAATTTTCTTTGGCTCAAAAAGGAGAGACCTCCGTTGAAGTTTTTTTTTTAATTGTATCCCAAATTTTTAAAATTGTGCAACTAACGAAAATAGCAACTTATGATCAAAATTTTCAAAACTGGCAGAAAACAACGACAGAAGTTAATCTGCAAAGTTAAAATTTGGTCACAAAATTTCAAACTCGATAAAATTGACAAAGTTGAAATTCAAGAGCACTCCAGCTAAAATTTTTTCCGGTCGATTTGCTTTTAAATTTTATCAATCATACCTTTATATGCAAAATTTGTCAGCAGACTCAAACTGGCATTAAAAGTTTTTACTTGGCGAGGGTGGTTCTTTGCCAAAAATCAAAAACGTAAATATCTGCACACAACGATAGCTAGTTTCACATTTTTTATGTTCTTTAGATTTTATTCCGTGTTAAACATGGACCATTGGTGCTCCAGAGTTTAGATTTATTCCGAATAAACATAATAGTCAACTCTTACACTTCTCAGATTCAGTAACAAATATTCAATTCACATTTTTCAAAATTAGCCGCCTGAGTTTTGGTTGCACAAGAGAGCTCCTTCCTATTTAAAATGCAAAAGCGTAATTGTCAAAACATGGGAAGAACATTTTTTTTGTATAGAAGATTATTTTGTTATGTCACTTTTTTTATGTTCTAATTATCCATGGTTGGTGATTGTAAAATTTTGCTCGTGTACTGTTATTCCGTAGTTAAAAGACAAAGTTTTGAATTGTATTGCAAAAACTTGTATTGCTGATTCCACAGATCTGAAAAAAGTCTGAAATTTGTAATTTTTGTGTTTTATAACTAATCTTTTACGAGAAATTGCTAAAAAAATAAGACAAACTTGACAAACTGAGGCTATATTTTCCCCTAAATTAGAGCAAAATTTAATGTAAACGGTATGAAAAATCATTGAATGCAAAAAGTATTAAACTTTTGATTTGATGAATGTTTGACAACATCAATGCTTAAAAACCAAAGACTGTCCTCGTGTTTGAGTTCAAGTGTGCTATAGAGTAGAGAGTTCTTGGGGTTCTTCTTTGCTCAAAGAGCAGCTAAGTCAGATAAAATTAAATTGATTTGTGTCAGAATTATCAAAATGTTAGATTTTGACTCATGAAATAAATTGTCCTAAAAGCAAAAGCTCGTTCAAAAAACTTTTGCTACAGGATACTTGATGATATCGAAATTAGAGAACCCTCCCAATGAAATATGATTCGGAACTCGTACTTTTCAACGTTATCAATCTTACCCTTTTATAACAAGTTAATTGATTAGCTCAAGTAGAGCCTTCTGTTGACCAGTAACATAATTTCTATTAATATTTTTCACAATCAATCGTTAGAATTTTGGTCACACAACCAAGCTCTTATCAAAAGCACCGAAGCAAAGAATTAAGAGAGTTACTTTAAAGAAGTTGGTTATAATGCAATGCTCTCTTTTCCCACATTCAAATAATGCTTGGCAACTAATTTTTAATTTTTTCTGTGATTATTATTGTTAATTGAATTTTCAGTATTCAAAGTTCAAAAACTAAACACTATATAGTAAAATAGGATGGAAACAATTGTCAAAACTGGTTGCCAACAGAGCTGAAATCGGCGTCCGAAAAATCAACTCGACAGTGATTTCCCATTAAATGTAAGCTATATGTGTCTATGTGTGCATGAGTGGCAATTTGAGTTCAGTAGCTTCAAGACATATGGTACAAGTTCTCTGTATTTCCCGAACAAAATTCTATAAAGATCATAACAATTCCAGATGCGTTTTTATTGCAATGAGTAATTTCCAACAATTCGATACCAGGTTCCTTTACTTGCTGGAAGTAAAGATTAGCAAGTGTATTTTGCATTTGTAATTGGAGCGTCACTCGTTGATCGTTATTGCAAAAATATCAATAGATTGCTCAGATATGATCAAAACTTCGCAACTTGCACTGCTTTGCGTTTGTTTTTTTTTTACAAGTACTCCGCTGAAATCTTCCACAATTTAGACAAATCTAAATATTAAGAGCTAAATTATAACCTGAATTTGGTCATTCAGGTGCAACTGTTTGCAATAACTGTTTTCAAAACGTCAAAAACGTAAAAATGTGACCAATGAAAGCTAACCCGTGTCAACGATCATACAACCTTCTGTGATTTCGTACTAAGTTATATATGATTCTTAGTAATCATACTATGTTATATAAGATTTGTATGAATTCTTGGTAGTCATTCAAGGACCATATAAGATTTCCTTGAACTGATACAGGGATCATACAAAAAATTTCGAAGACTAAAAACTATAGTTTTTATTTTCTATTGAAAAGTTTCTTGGAAATCATTCAAGGTCATAAATGCCACATAAAATATTGACTGGTGCCACAATTTCTCGTATAATGTAGTCAGAGGACTTATTAAATTATTATATCGCATTTGCAATCCACATTTGATTCTTTGTGTGCGCTAAAAAGAATAACTTTGTGGTTTAACTCTATTCAGAAAACAAATTTGAGGTTATTTGGAATTTTTTTTCGTGATTATTTTTTTTATAAATGAGCTATTATAAGTATAAACTGGCTTCAGAGTATGTCAAAATTTTTGTTATCTCTTTGGACTAATAAAGAGAGCAAACAGCAGGTTATTTCAACTGTGGAGACTTAGAAATCTAAACATCAACGAAGAGAGTCTTTTATTGGTATACAAATCTTGGATCCGGCCTCTTTTTTTGTACTCAAATGCCTGTTGGATTGACCAATCCCAAGCACTCATTAATAAAATACAATGTGTCCAGAATAGAGAGACTTGAGGATCTCCCTACGAAAACCTAAATTTTAAAATGTCCAAAAACTTCATGAAGAAACGAACGTGCAAACAATTAGAGAAGTTCAGATTAAACTAGCAAACGGGTATATTAGTCGGGCAATCAAACATAACAAACAGTCTGTAGTGGAACTATTTCACAAAAAAGGCAGTGCCCGCTTAATAATTGCAAAAGTGCTCTCGATCACCTTCAATACTAAAAAAAACGACAAACTGGTGCACTATAGCCATCCAGCGTAGATGAAGAATGACAGAATGAGGATCGAGCTCCAGTGCATCCGCAATTTCAAGGCCATAAATTGTTTTCCAAGAAAGATCGGCAGCCGGAATGACATCAGTGGAAAACTTGGGAATTGAATAAATAGGAATACAAAGACAAAAACGGGAAAACAAGGAAGTGCGACTTTATATTGAAATCTCAGCGAAAAACATCACACGAATTTGATGACTAGCAAATGAAATAAGACAAATTATTAGCCAGCAGTGCAGTTGTGAGGAGCAACGAACGCGAAGATCTCTATAGCTACAACTACGGTTCGACTCCAACTTTGTTTATTTATCACTATGCGATTTTGTTTTCTTTTCATATATCAGTCAAAGCGTTTTTTATCTACAGCCAACTCAAAACGATTTAGTATAATTGTTGAAGCCAAGCTAATTGGCTCAGCGGAGAATTATTTATACACGTAACTAACAAATCGAACCGATAAGAGTTCGAAGTCGAGAAGTGTCACCTTCCTATTATTTCCTTCTCTTACTTTTTATTTTGCACATAGCCGTCTTTTTCTCCGATCAGAAGTATTACGAGTGTATAGCCAGCCGCTCGCTTAGTCAATTCGGGGCCAGACACAACTTATTTTTAATCCACTTCATTCTTTTCATTCTATTCAGCCAGCCGCTCGCTTGGTAAAATCGGGGCTGAGCAGATCACCAAAAACATCAAAACAAAAGCTAATTACGGCAATTATCAATTTAATTAAGCTTCGTTTCCTTTTGAAATTTTTTATTTCAGTCTCTTAACCATCTATTTCATGCTCCACTGAATTAAAATGAACATAAGAGAAACTTCATCATCTAGCTTTGTGCTGCGCGCAGTTTGGTTTCAGTGGTTTTATGGTTAGGTCAGCGTAGCACTTTTAATCAAGCACTTCTTATTTTTCGTCAGTTTTGATTTTTTTTCTAATCACTTTCCTTCATGAAATTAAAACAAACTTCATTTTAACTTTTTCGGTCCTCCTTTTCGAACAGAAAATTTTAGAATTTGTTCCCCTTAGACTGACCACTATTATATTAAACGAGTTAAGATCATTTGTTTTATACTACCTATCTGCTTTAATTGGATGGAAGTTAATTCGTATTGCGATCGAAAAAGTATAACTGAAAATATGCGCCGTCAAATATGGAACTTAGGGCGGACAGCTAACTCGATATTAACAATGCGCGCGTGGGTTCGAAACTCAAGATGAGCCAATTTCATCCGTCTCAATTTTTCAGACAATTCCAAACTGAGAACAATAAAACTATGATGCGAAACTCCTACAAATACAGAAGAAAACTTAGTGCAGTGCACTAATATCGATTAAAATTCTCACATCCACACAATGAGGTTCGAGTCCCACCAACGTCATCAATCTTTTAATAACGTGAAAATTTATTTTTTTTGTTTTAATTAATTAACAGTACTTGTTACTTACCTTGTGATATTGAAAATTGCCGATCACACCATCTCCTACGAGGCTAGCCATGTATCCGATCCATTATCTTTTTGAAATGCCAAGTTCAGCCAGTAGAAGCCCTCCATGGTGCTTGAAATGGCTGAGTGCGCCGGAGGCAGAAGAAGTTTTTAATACAACAGGAACAGAAACTCAGTTTTAACGAGAAGTTTCTTCTTCAATACTTCTTTTTAAACTGAAACTCTTTCTCAATATGTATTAAACTTCTTTTAACGAATGGTTGTACATAAATTGTGTAATTGGTTTATATACTGCACAGCTTTGCAAAAGATATTGTACGTTGGGGTCTTTTGGCGGATCACAAGGTGATGCCGGGGTATCATATAGGTGATGCCCTACCGATTAAAAACAAAAAACATAAGTGGTGATATATTTTCGAAAAATACATGTATGATTCTTGGTTTTCGTACTAGGATCATATATGATTTCTTGGTAATCATACAAGGATCATATATGATTTCTTTAGTTTCATAAAAGGATCGTACTAAGAAATCAAGTATGGACAGTTTGAAATCATATATGATCCTTGTATGATTACCAAGAAATCATATATGATCCTAGTATGAAATCAAAGAAACTTCAACCCGGGAAAGGTAAATAATTGAATCAATAAAGTTTACAATATCATTGCTATTAGAAACGTAAATACTGTCGGCTTACTTCCTTCAATCCAAAATAGTTGTAGATTTTCAGGTTGTTTTGTAACTTAAAAAGGAGCAAATTCAAGTACAATTTGTTGATTTGGTTTCAAACTATTTGAAGTTGTACCAAGATGAGTAAAACTATCGCCCAAAATGATAACAAAATTGTCACAAGAGCATCCAAGCTTTATTGTGGACGGCTACAAAATATTCACAGAGTGTCAATTTGGAAAGTCATGACGATATCAACATTCAAGAGCGTTCCAAATAAAATTCAGATGAAGTTAAATTTATTGGCTGGCCACGTTGAGTGACAAAATTTTATCTGGCGGGGTGTGAACAAATTAAATCCTTTTCGTCAAAATCATTTACGGTAAAGTATGGCAAGACATCAGAAGCTAATTTAAGTTTTGCTAAACCTTTTTTACGTGCTGCTCTACCCTAGAGACTCTTTCCAAGGTTAATTCTTTCATCATAACCAAAATTTGACTACCGCTCTCCAGATCAGTAGCATAGTTTCTTTCGAATTTTCTCACAGTTGACGGCATGAAGCTTGGCTGCACAGGAAAGCTGCTGTTAAAAAACGCGTAAGCATAGTTGGCAAAATATAAAAAGAGTGTTACCATTTGAATCAAAACTATATTTCATTATGATAAATGTTTGTACACTCCAACAATCCGTGTCTACTATTTCTTGTTTTTTTTTCAAGATGATTTTGGCCGACTATTGGTTGTTCAGTAACTAAACATTCCCTTTTAAGAACAACACAATAAAAAATGAATAGAATTATTTGCAACCACCGGCAATAATATTTTCCTGATCCATCGTTGAAAAGCTCCACTTGGTTTTACTAAGAGCTTCAATTGTTTTAAATGAACGGCTTTTCAAAACTGAAAAGCAACAGAGCTAAACTCAGTGCTCAAAAATAAATCAGTTTGCGAATAATGTCCCCTCGAATATTAGTCAAGCCTCTGTCCAACGAATGGCAAATTGCACCTAGCAGCCGTTACATATATGAAGCAAAATTTTTGTTTTTTCCGAAGATATAAATAAAATGACTTATTAAAAATTGGGTTTCCAATGCATTAAGTTAACTAAAATTCGTTCTTTTCTTTATTAGTGTAAAAAATGGCAAGTCTTTTTTCATCGCAAATAAACAGTAAATAGATCACCCATATCTGGACAAAATTTGAGCATTTTGTATTTTTTTGCGTTTTACCTAATGAGAACCTACAAATTAGAAAAAAACCTCAAATCTTTGAAACCTCAAATTAGAAAAAAAACCTCAAACTAGAAAAAAATTGTCCAACGCAAAGTTATGGTAACTATCTGAATGAATTTAAATTCAGCCAAATCAATACTAATAAAACCTCATCCTCGTGCTTCAATTCAAGTGTGCTGCAGAAAAGTTTGAGTTTTTGTAACTCAAAAATTAGCTAATTTAAATAAAATTGGCTGGTTTGTGTCCAAACTATTTAGAATTGTGATCAATGTGCTAAATATAACCCACTAAGATAAAAAGGAAAGTCAGAAGTGCGATAAAGTTTTACTTATTAACTAATTTGTCATGAAAAGCGGCAACAATTTCAGAAAACTGTGACTTCAATAGGACATCAAGGAGGTCATCACGAGGACATCAAAATTACAAAATCTGTCATAAAAAAGTTCTTTGTAGTGCTTTTTGAATGATATCAGTGATGCTCTTGCAGGTAAAGTATTTTGAATGGCACAAGTTGACTGGCACAAGTTGACTGGAAAACGAGACTCGGCTTGCTGAAAACATTTAGTTTGTTCTTTTTTGCTCAAAGTCATTACCGCACGTTTTCGACAGCTAGAATTTCATTCTTTTTTTCAAGTAAATTTTTTACGTGGTGCTCCAGAGTTTATTCTTTTTTTTTAGGTGGATTCCTCCGCCTTGTAAAATTTTTGACCACCAATCTGTAGATCAGCAAAATAGTTTTGCATATTTCCCACCATTGGCATTTTTGAAGCTGGAGGCGCTCGCTTCATAAGACTTTTCATCATGTGGTTGGTTGATACCAAAAAAGGTTTTTGGTCATTCTCAATCTCCATTTCACTCTTTCATTGGAAGGATTTTTTCTTCCAAGTAAGTAGAAATGGTCAGCTGAGCACCTTAGCGTAATTTTTGAATTTTAGAATGATCCCTAAATGGAATCCAAGAAATCACAAATTATATGTAGCGTAGTAAGAAATCGAAGACATTTGTAGGATGAGTAACCAGTTTAGTTTGAAAATTTGCTTCTGATGAGAATATATTTTTGCTTCCGGGGCTAATAATATGGACATCATTTGGATTTTATTTTCATTAGGATTACTTTCAGAGTTGGAAATTCTTCAGAATTCTTTCAGAGTTGGCATAGTTGAAAACTTTCCTGCAAACATTAATTTTTATGAAATTAAAATTTTTTAGCGACTTTAAAAGATATGATCATAATTAAAAACATTCTAAGATCAGACTATTTCGAGTGCTCAGGAGCTATATCAGAGGCGATTTCGTGCGCATTTTAGTCTTATTGTGCGCTCATTAGTCTAATCAGGAGTTACTTTAGAGCGCTTTATAGTATGATTAGAGGTAAGTTTGAGTGCACTAACGTCTGGGCAACGGTCAATGGTCTAGAATTAGTATAAGGTCGCATAAAAGTCTGTAAATGGTCTGATTTGGGCTTGATACATCTTCGCTTCTGTCTGGGAATGTCTGGTCAGAGAGTTTCGACCATATTTCAAGCGCACTCGAGGTTTTCGATTGTCAATCAAGCTGATCAGAGGTTACATCGGTCTATAATGGTCTGATCAGAGATTGCTTTGGTCTGGAAAAGTATGACCAGAGATCTTTTCCGTCTGGCACCTCAACCAGTGCTAAGACTAATCTGACAGAAATTGAACAGATCCATATACTGGTTAAGTTGTGCGTGATCCATGATTCTCTTACAGGACGACCGCAGTTGCTAAAAGTCTTGACATCAATAAGGCTTCTGTTTCGACCATTGTTTTTCCAAAGATTTTAAAACAAAAAAGATAAGACACCGGATTTCTAGATTGATCATGAGTGCACTTTAAAAAATTGTGATTATAAATTGCATGTAAGTTTACCTAGATTTTGAAAGTAAAGGGTTCTTTAATGCAACTGACCTAGAATCTACCTGCAAACACACTACATTACCTGCACTTCTAGATAAATTTTCCTGCAAGTTACCTGGAATTTGCAGTTATACCCTCCTAGAATTTTACCTGCAAAAAAATTCTAGGTAAATTTACCTGCAAAAAAAAACAAGCGCAAATTGCATGTAAATTTACCTAGAATTTTTTTTGAAATTCTTGCTCACACTCTTAGCATATAATCCATTCTTTTCTGTTGCTGCGTTTGGTATGCATAAGTTGTGGCAAATTTTTATTCGCAATCATTATCATGAGAGAGTGAAAGTTTCGCCCAAACTTTGCGAGTGAATATCTTAATGCTGGTTAATGCTGGCGAAGTTATCAATGTCAATGCTAACAAGTTATGTTAGAAAACTGTTTTCGGGAATGTTTTTAAATAGACAAATTGTGCCAATTATGTAAGAACTCATCTTAGCATTGTGAGAGCAAGGGGAATAACGAATCGGGAGGAGCAAAGTCGATGGACAATATTATCAAACTCTTTGAACAATTTTCAGCTAGCTCAACGTCGGGTGCATCCTTTGCCAAATTTTGTTTTGTGGCTGCTGCTCTCTATTTTTCTTCTTTGTCTGCTTTAAAAAAGAAATGTCTGAAATTTGGCTTTCAAATCGTTTTTGATTTTGATTGCAGCAGTTTTGAAATGCACAATTGTGAATAGAATGATTAAGTCGTTCGCTATGTAGAAGAATTGGGAACAGATAAAGGCCACCTCTGAGAAGAATTGAGCTGTCGCTGTGACCCGATAGGTTGCTGTATAGTAGTAGTAAGTCTCCATTTTGGACAATTTCATATAATAATCCAACAGTGATACAAACTGCTTGGGCTCTTCTGAAAATAATTGGTTACCATAATACCATTTTCATCTTTTGAGGTTTTTCTCAATACAATTGTTGGCAAGCCGAAGCGAGGAAATCGGGCTAATGTCGCCATTTCTCTGTTACAGTTTTGCTTGTCGCCATTTTGTTTTCTTCATTTTTCATAGCAAATATGTCCTCAAAATATAGTTTCAGAAAAATAAATAACTAATCATAATTATGAGAAAAATGTCCAGTGTTGAGCGATTTTTGCTCGCATATTTGTATAGGCAGTGACCTTGATCAGCTTAGTGAACAGATTGCTATAAAAAATTTACAACTTACGCAGTGATTGTGTTAAGAAACATACCCTAGTTGAGTAGACCGAACAAAAACGACAAAAAAAATTTGTAAGAAATCTTCGGTATCTTCGGTTTCAAACGTAAGAAAGATTTGGTATTTTCGGTTTGAACGGTATCGTCGGAATTTAAGAAAGTTTCGGTGTGATCGTTTTAGGATGCAAGAGAGATTCGTTATGTTCGGTTTTTTCTCTATGTAATGTAGTTGAACGTTATGATACAGTTTTTTTGCAGGAATTTAAAGCGTTTTTCTCAGTAAAAATCTGAAAGAATGTGCAAACTCATCGAAAATTCTTTTTTAGCTTGTTCGCACACCTACATGGATGAGTAAAAATTTCTTGGTTAATTTTGAATTCAAAAACGTAACATGCTTGTTGAACATTGATGAGAGGTCTGTTGATAAATTCGCTTTCACTGAATTTTGACACACTTTCTTGATGCTTGCAAGCAAAGTTTTTGATGATTGGTTGCCTTTCAAAAGGTCCAGTGCCTGCTTTTCAGAGCCGGAGTTTAAAAAATCCTGATGTTTCTCTAAAAGACACCAAATCTCACTCAAGTTTGAAAACAACTATACCGAATCTCTCTTACGTTTAAAAATGAAAATACCGAATCTTTCTTATCTAAAATACCGAACGAAAACGAAGATACCGACGAAAAAATTACAGCTAATTTTGTCGTTTTTGGCTCGAAAAAACCAACGATACCGTCGATTTATTATGTTTAAAACTCTAAAATTTCTCAACTCGGATATACCAATACAATTGGAAAGAAATTGCTCTGGTGTTCCAACAGACAGAATTTCATTATGTGAATTCTCAACCAACCACAAACTGAGAAGACTCTATTCTGCTTTATATAACGAATGTTCTTATAAACTAGCCAGTCTACGAAACATAGGTAACATTTAAATATCTTTGAATAGGGCATCTTATATTTATTTTGTCGGAATAACCGATCTTTCCCATAAGAGTTTCACCGAGTTGATTAGACCTGTAGAGTTAAATAAGTCTACTCCGTGCACAAAAATAGGTACCTATAAAACCCATAAAGCTGAAAATTTGTTTATCCTATATATAATGTAGTACAACGTTATGATACAGTTTTTTGCAGGAACTTAAAGCGTTCTGCTGAGGAAAAAATTATGAACAAAAATGTGCAAACTCATCAAGAAATTAGTGTGGTCAAAAACTGTGCGCTCTTCGTGCGTTCAAAAGTGCATATGTCCAGAATTTCGTGCGTTTATGTCCAGAATTATCGCCAGTTTTTATGCATGTAAGTGGTGCACAACGTTTTTAAAAGGCATTTTTTTCTAGAAAAGATATCATAGGTTGATGTTTGTGATGAAGTGCCCCAGCAGTTGGTGAACATTAAATTAATGAAAGGTG
The DNA here is from genome assembly GCF_964194025.1 of Convolutriloba macropyga. Classification (NCBI taxonomy): domain Eukaryota; kingdom Metazoa; phylum Xenacoelomorpha; order Acoela; family Convolutidae; genus Convolutriloba; species Convolutriloba macropyga. The sequence continues at coordinate 38,743,125 of NC_134476.1, forward strand.
CTCGATGAAATTTTTGGTTGAACGGGGTGCCACCAACCCAGTATTTAAAGCTTGTTTTTTTAAAGTTCAGCAATGATCTATTATTCTAGTTGTAAAATTTTCCAAAACAAAGCAAAATGCTGGATGCGGCTTTTCCTGCGTTCGACATTTTGTGCAATTTTTGAACTGAAGTGAGTTGAGGTTTTATCTATTGAAAACTTTCACTTGCTATATCATCTTTTTTTTTATTTTAACAGAAAAAACTAAATTGTCTCTCAACTGTTATAAAATTTTTCCTCAGATTTTCCAGATCCCGTCTGCAAACACCCTAACATCCACTGAACACTTCATTTGCAGCAATCCATTTAGGTATAGGAATATTTGTAGGTATAGTTACAACAGGTAAAGTTTTATGTGTACATATTTTTATAAGTTTAGGTGTAGGTACAAACATAGTTAATGTGTTCATTATAGTTACAGGTATAGGTAAAGGTAAAGTTATACATACATACATACATACATACATACATACATATATATATATATATATATATATATATATATTATATAGGTATAGGTAGAGAAATAGGCATAGGTATCTGTTAAGGTATAGTTATAGTATTACGTTTTGGAATAGGTGCAGGTACAGATATTGTTAATGGTATTATTACACTAACAGGTATAGGTAAAGGTGTAGGTTTAGGGGTATGTATAGTTATAGGTATTGGCATAGCTTTAGGTAAAGATGTGCAAAGGCATAGATATAGTTATAGATATAGTTATAGGCATAGGCATAGGTCTAGGTAAAGGTAGATATATAGGTATAAGTAGATGAATAGATTAAATTGGAGGTAAAGTTTTAACAATTAGTATAGGCAAGCGTTTAGTATTTGTGTAATAGGTATAGGTGTAAGTATAGGAAAAGGTAAAGTTGACGGAAATAGCTTCCATTAATTATGGCATTGGTGTAAAAAAATGTATAGGTATATCTATAACTGGAGCAGTCATGGTGAAAGGCATAAAAAGGACGTGTTGGTTTAGGTTTATATACAGAAATATGTAGAAGTATCAATAGCTCTATATGTTTTTGTAAAGATATAGCTGTAAGTTTTGGTAGAGTTTGAGATAAAGTTTAGGATATAGATATAGAAATGATAAGGGGAATACGTACAGGTAGAGGCTTAGACATAAGTGCGGGTATAGGTACAGGTATAGATATAGGTATAGGTATAGACATAAGTGTAGTTATAGATATTGGTATGGCTATATGTATAGGTCTAGGTAAGGTATATGTATATGATTAGGAGTGGGTATAGGTTCAGGCATGTCTATAAGTGTAGACAAGAGTATAGGTGTAGTTATAAGTACAGGTATAGGAAGAGGTACTCGAATAACAAAAAGTAAGTAGTCGGCATAGGCTAGATATATTTGATGTAGGTACAAGTAGAGGTAGAAGTGTAGTTACAGGTATAGGTACAGGTATAGATAAAGGTATAGATATAGGTATAGGCTTAGACATGGATGTGAGTAATGATTTAGGTATAGCTAAAGGTATAGGTATATGTATTGGTATATATATATATATATATATATATATATATATATATATATATACATATATATATATATATAATTATGTATGTATTTATAATTTTATATATATATATATATATATATATATATATATATATTTATATATATATATATATATATATATATATATGTATATATTTATATTTTTATATATATATATATATATATATATATATATATATAAAGGTACAATTAAAGGATTAGATATAGTATATGTTCATTTTTTCGTTATTTGCATAAGTATATGCGTAAATATACACTTGTGCATATATTTGTTGGTGGAATCATTAGTATTGGTGTGGAGATGGTTTTATGTACAGGTTTAGGTGTAATATTTAGATTTGGGTCTGAAATAAGTATAGGTATAGGTATAGGCACAAATAAAGGTGTACATTTAGGTATCGGGGTAGGTATATAGTAAAGTATAGGCATATTAATACGTAAATTCATATGTATTGTATAAGTAAATGCATAGTCAAAGTTAAAAGAATTTTGTAGGTACTGTATTGAAAGAAATATCAAAAATCGAAACTTTCATCACTCTTTCACCAATAATGGGAACTAATATCCTATTTTAAATCAAAAACGGACAAAAGATCCCACTTCTCAGACAACAAATAATGGGCACTTCAGTATTAGTCGCAGTGGCTTTTCGATTCAATTCATCTTCAATCCAGAGTTAATAATATAGATATAGGTATAGATATAGGTATAGATATAGATGTAGGTTTAGATACAGTGATAGCTATAGGTGCGGACTGTGGTACAGGTGGAAGTATATGTGTAAGAATAGGTAAGGAAACATACATACGTAGGGCATAGGCATAGGACTAGCTATAGAGTTTTTACACTTTGTGAACGTCTATATTAAACTTTCTGAGGAGTTTGGAGAATCCTTTTCTTTGCTTTTCAAGTGATGTTTTGGTTGTTGTCAAATTTTAGCCCTCGGTTGATTATTTTTAAACAAAACCCGTTATTCATTCTCTGATTTGCCTGATTTTTCAGAAATTTTGATGTTTTATGATGTCCAGTACAAAAAGTTTTTCTGAAAACAACGCGAGGAAAAACAATGCGGAACAACACTAAATTATTGTAGAAATGTCAAAATAATATCTGCTCTTCTCAAAGGATTGAAAGTCAAATACCACAATTGAATTGAATTCAATCTGCTAGTTAAAAATTTAAAACGGCGAGTGGCGACATTGGTTTATCCCTCGTTGTGAGAGAGCGAGCCAGAACGTTGACGTGATTGAATTTTTTCTCGGTATCAAAATGTATTTTAATTATGCTTGCATATTTCAAGTAAAAATTAGGTTTTCAACTTTAGTTTTATCTATTACGGACTTGTTTTTCAGTTTTTAAGCCGTAATTGAAATGAACAACTGAAACAACTTTTAAATTTTTAAGACAATTTTTAGTCTTTTACATAATTTTTTAGCTGTTTCTTTAATTGTCATGTTATATGATTCTTCGTATCTTTATAATGTTTGGACTGAGCATAGTTTTTTGCTTTAAACATATAGGTATAGGTATAGATATAGGTATAGATGTAGGTATAGATATAGGTGTAGGTTTAGGGACAGGGATAGCTATAGGTGCGGCCTGTGGTACAGTTGGAAGTATATGTCTAGGAATAGGTAATGAAACATACATACGTAGGGCATAGGCATAGGACTAGCTAGAGAGTTGTTACACTTTGTGAACGTCTATATTAAACTTTCTGAGGAGTTTGGAGAATCCTTTTCTTTGCTTTTCAAATGATGTTTTTGTTGTTGCCAAATTTTAGCCCTCGGTTGATTATTTTTAAACAAAATTCGTTATTCATTCTCTTATTTGCCTGATTTTTCAGAAATTTTGCTGTTTTATGATGTCCAGTACAAAAAGTTTTTCTGAAAACAACACAAGGAAAAACAATGCGGAACAACACTAAACTAACGTAGAAATGTCAAAATAATATCTGCTCTTCTCAAAGGATGGAAAGTCAAATACCACAATTGAATTGAATTCAATCTGCTAGTTGAAAATCTAAAACGGCGAGTGGCGACATTGGTTTATCCATCGTTGTGAGAGAGCGAGCCAGAACGTTGACCTGATTGAATTTTGTCTCGGTATCAAATTGTATTTTAATTATGCTTGCATATTTCAAGTCAAAATTAGGTTTTCAACTTTAGTTTTATCTATTACGGACTTGTTTTTCAGTTTTTAAGCCGTAATTGAAATGAATGACTGAAACAACTTTTAAATTTTTAAGACAATTTTTAGTCTTTTACATAATTTTTTAGCTGTTTCATTCATTGTCATGTTATATGATTCTTCGTATATTTATAATGTTTGGCCTGAGCATAGTTTTTTTGCTTTAAACATGTTAATTTTTAATATTTGTGAGTTCTGTATATTTTAAGTGGTTTTTGATAAATAAAGATGATTTAACGAAGCAACGTTTTCGCCTTTTTATTTTATTTTGCGTATATCGACTGTGTGTGATTGTTTCGGGTAAATATTTTACGACAATATTTAGATTAGAACTATTTTTTGAGTATTTTTTAAATTGATTGTTAGTGGGATGCGATTTCAATGACAAAAAATTACATTTTTTAAAAATTTTTTTCAGGTATTTATTCTCTTCTGTCTTATTTGTAGTGCGCCTGTATTTGTTGAGCGTCAGCCTTAAGTGGCTTAGTGATTGGACGCTTTTTTACTTTCGGACCTAGCATTGTGAAAAAAATATATAAACTTTCAATAGGTTTTAACCTTTTGATCCTTCGTTTGTTTTCACTTTTTTAGTTTCATGTTGCATGTATTTTTTGCTACTTTGACTCTCATTTGTTTGACGTTTAGTCAACCAAATTTTAGTGTAATGCTCGTTTTCTTGTAGAAAACTGTTTTGGAGTTCCATCTGTTAGAGATGTTTTATAAAAGTTTATCATATGTTGATTTGAAGACCTTGTCCCTTTTCAGCTCAATCATAATTAATAGAATAAATAATTAGTTTTCTTTAAGTGAGAACCGGGCGGGTGCCTAAATGAGTTTATTCTTCGAGTCAACTCCGCTGTCTTCCGGCTATCTTTTGATTTACTTTTTCAAGAAATATCAGTCAAATTTTTTCGTTCGGGGAAAAAACCAGCTTAAAAAGAACTACATCAGAACAGTAAATTATAACACACTGAATACTGATGAACTTTTATACTAAAGCTTGTCAGTGAAGTCTATTCAGTAAATAAAAATCGTCTATAGATAGTATCGTAGGCGGTCGGTGTTTTCAAAGTTTGTTTTCACCTTACGTTTGAAACCGACACTAAGCTTAGTAAATTTCGTCATTTAAAATTGCCTATGCTAAAACTTCATGCGCTCAAAATTGCCTGCGTCCAGACTTTCGTGCATTCAAAATTGGCTATGCATTCAACGTTTTGTTCACCTTATGTTCGAAGCCGAAAAATTTTTCACTAAGCTTAGGTCATCCTTCTGAGTAAGAAAATAGAATATGAGTATTTTTCGTCATTCAAAAATGCCTATGCCAAAAGAGTTCATATTTCACTCCAGACCACGTAATTTTCAACGCATGACAAACCCCTCCCAAGGTGCGGTCACTTTGGTCAGGACATATCGCCCGTGTTGAGAAAGACCAACAACGATGCACAAAGCGTCGTTATTCGCTGATTTTTGTCGGTTTCATAGGTTTTACTACTAAAAAATGTTCGTTTTTGACCTGTCGGGTTTCTATCGGTTTTGCTGGTAAGAAGCGTTGGCGTTTGTCAGTTTTGTCGAAATTGTCGGTCTTGCTGTAAGGAGCGTCGGCTTCATCGGAATTGTCACAGAATAAAAAAAGTTAAGGTAAATTTAACTTAACGGACTTGAGGTAAACCGTTGATAAGGTAAAGTTAAGGTGAAATTTTCATTAAAGTTAACTTAAGTTTGCTTCTGGTAAAAATTTACGTTAACTTTGTTAAGGTAAAATTACCTTAATTTACTTTAACTTTCTTTTGTAATGTTCTGCAGTAAAATCAGGCCTGTATAACAAGAACAAACACGCCTCCAATACTCCTCTTCGAGTCGTAGAAACAGATGAACTAGACGAACAAAAACATTACTTTCGAATAAAATTTTTTTTCTCTCGAGCGCAAGCAGAAAGCTTCCTATCAAATTTACCATCGATAACGTATTTGAAAGACTCGTCTCTTGAAAAAAAGATAAATGATTGTTTTAATATTAAATTTTGTCCACATTAAATGTGAATAGCTTGGTAAGCATTGTAAAAGGTCAAAAAGAACCTCCAGTGCCTTTCACTTTTCGAAATTTAATGTTTAACCGAAATTTTCTTTCTTGAATTAAGACGTTTCTCTGACACTAGTCACATTAAAGGTTAATTATGGCTCAAATACAATGCAAACCAATATGCAGTAATGAATTAAGTGGGACCATTTGCCTAAAAGACGTAGAAAAGATGATATTACGTTTGCGTAGCAACAAAATAACGTTTTTTATGATTAAATGTGCAAAACCGACGAAAAGAAAACCGACGCTTCTTACCTTTTCAAACCGACGAAACCGACGCTTCTTACATTTTGAAACCGACAAAAACCGACGCTTCTTTCATTTAAATACCGACGAAAACCGATCAAAACAACGAAAAAACGAAAGGTCTTTGATCCTCAGCTTTTGAAAAATGATGAAAATGATGCCAAAAAAATTTAACTTGCAAATTGGTCTTAAGTACCGCGCTATCAACCACTTCTCACAATCTTATCCGACTGAAAATCTCTAATTTTGGCAGGAGGCAGATTAAAGTGAACTAACCTTCCTGTCTCCACGCAAGAAGTATTCTATAATAGCTGTAGTCAAGAAGATTAGGAAGGTTGAACACAAAATATGCGATACTCATTAAAATGAAAGCCCTTGCAAACGTCTCTTTCCGATTTTGATCACGATTTTGATTTTGATATGACAGATGCGAACGCGAACCAGTTGATTGCTTGAGAATTCCATGAGTCATAGCCGCAACCACCATAGCATAAACACAAGTCCCAAATATGACACAAGCCTTCAAAGTTCTCCAACCGTTGTCGGTCAATTCTCCCTATGATATATAAACGTTAGATGCTTCACACCAACCAAAATCAAAAACATTATCCGCTATGTTCCCGGGCCGTGGTTTCACCCTTAGTCCACTCCTATCTAGCGGGGATTAGGGTGTAATGCGTATTCCCCTCCTATTTATCGGGAAACGAGTGAAAGAGTCCAATTTTACAAAATTGCATTGTGTTTACACTCTTTTCTCCACTCTTTTTACACTCTTTGCAAAGAGTGTAATTTAGGGTGGACTGCTACAAAAAAAATCACACAATTACCATTATAATCAAATTGAAACGCAAAATTCGAGAATCAGTTGACGCAATATGGTGAAAGTAACATTTTCGACAGAGGTAAGAAGGGGATCAATCCTCACTCTCTCCTTCCATTTTTCTTTTTTTTAAAAAAATTACACTCCTGTAATTACACTCTTCCACGCTTAATTAAACGGAGAAATAGGGGCGTAATTTTTTTTCATATTTACACTCTTCACACTCTTTTCCCCGTCATTTTTGGGGAAAATCCGAGGCCGGGTTACATGGGACCAAACGGCACAATTAAGAGCCGCGTAAAATATTGAATGGTAACAAAGGTTGTGCCTGAAGGAAGAAACTTCTGATCAGACCATCCCAGATCGAAGTAACCTCTGATCAGACAGATGGGCACTCGAACTGCTCTCGAAGTTGTCTCCGATCAGACTTTCCCAAATGGCAATTACCAGACCAAATCCAGACCATTGTTCAGATATTTGTGCTTTTGAAATGGCCTCTAATCAGACCAACTTCAGGCCGAAACTGTCACTGATCAGATCATTTTCTACATCGTCGGGTTGTCGTACGCCGATGCCCATATAATTTCTAGATCAGACTCTAGTGAGTTCAGAATAATCCGATAAGGGAAAACTTTTGAGAAAATTGATTTTGGCAATAATAAATTCAACTAAAGAAAAACAACTGTTAGAGTACTGCCAATGAAAAAACCAAAGTGTTGAAAAAAGTTAAGTGTGCCAATAGTGCATGTTTTTGTTCCAATAGATGAACTTAGACAGCTTTCCATGAAAAACCTTTTGATCTACAGTTCTTCAAAGTTACTTTTGAAGGGGACCATCAGTTGCTGTCAGCTGCATTGCTTGGTTCTGAGAAGCGCCATAGCACTCTCGATTAGTCTCTGGCAAGCACGTTGTTTCATTGCGGCCTCTTTGCAGAGACAACTTCTCTCAGTCAACAGTATTACAAAAATCATTGTCAGAAAATGTTGCCTGAGTTTGCTTCTAATGAGACGCAGTTGCGCTGGATGTCGTTTCTCATCATACTATTATGCGCTAGAGTCTGCCTCTGGTCAGACCGTCTCAGACGGAAGTGACCTCTGATCAGACCAAAGTCAGAGAATTGTTCGGATTTTTGGGCGCACGAGCCAATTCCCGTACCTGTATATTTCGCGTGGAAACACAGCAACTGCCTTTGGCTTGTGTCTGATCAGAAGTCATTTGCGTCTAGCACCTCAAACTGAAAAATGTTTTCCGTTTTCAAATATTACGTAACTGTGTTTGTTATCTAATTTAAAAAAGCTGTAAAAACTGTTTTAAATAAGGTTTCACTTACGGTACTTTTGAAGACAAAAGCTTTCGGTACAAAGAACATATAGTCGCAAATGATTGTTTGAAGTTTGCTTACAGATTTTGTCAGCTAATTTTCAGACACTAGAGTATGTCTTACAAGAAAGTTCAAGAAGCCGATTAAGCGGTTGAAAAGTATTCATTAAAATGGCAATTAAATACCCGATTCATTTGAAAGCAATAAGTGTTTTCCAGGATTACATAAAATGGTGCGCATTGCTCAATCAAACCTCATGCTGTTTTCGTAATTTTAACAGAGTATGGATGTGAACATTGCGCTACGGAAAAAATTATTTTAGTATGCATAGCTTATTGAAAAAGCTGAAAAATTGAAAAGGGTTGTTTTAAAGATTAAAAATACAAATTTTTTGGTCGTGGATAGTCTTCATTTCTTCAATTACAAAGTGAATAAAGGCTACATTTTTTTCTAAAGCATTCCAACAAACAAATTGATTGCATTTCTCCTTCAAAGGTCAGATTGTTATGTCTGTATTTCTATCTCCTTATGTTTTCAGTTTTCTTAATATTGTGACGATTACCCTTATTCAATTACCTCTCCGGCTGTCTGCAATTGGACATCCAATTGAACGGAAGCGTCAGTTTGAAAGCTTCATTTTTGAAAAAGACTAAAAGTTTAAAATAAAGCCTAAAGTACAGCTGCATTGCTTTTATTATAGCTTAATGCTGGCATGCTATTTCACCGTCCTTAAAGACTATTGCAGACCTCTTCATCGCATCTGATTCAGGATTTTTGCTCTTTTTTGTCACGTAACTGACATATCAAAACTAGGTTGTACTTCATTCCTAATCAGCAAAACAATTTCACCAGCACTACAAATTCTCTCGGGTAGAAACTCTTCTGATCCTAGATAGGACAAGATGGGAGATTTGCTGTGATGTCTGCAGATAGCAATTCGACTCTAATACGATTGTTCCCTTTATCTTGTCCTCTCTCTTCCATAATAAGAATCTATAAGAATTTCGAGAACATTTCAAAATGGACGCATCTTTTTATTCTGATACACTGAAAGACCACAATGGTTCTGGTGGACTTTTAGAATTTCGCATCATGGAGCCATTCTGCAGAGAAGCATGCTCAAATGAAGATGCAAAGAGCCACGTTCCTGGTTGAGGAAGAGTTATCAACATCAACAGCACTATCTCATGGTAACTTTTGGTTTCTCGAGGAGTTATGAAGCCAGCATAATCGATTGTCTCCAAATTTTGTGTTGAGTTAGCTGTGAGGTTGCTAATTGCTTCAGATTTACAAAACTATTCGATAAAATCAAGATCTTCAGTTGCTGTTTTCCAACAATCGTTTCAACAACAGCCGGACATTGATCAGCCAATACCAATTAGCCTGCTTTCAACTATGGTCATTTGTTCACCTCTTTCCCAAGCCACTTTTGTCGATTATGGCATATTTGTCATCCTATGCCTTGTTTGTCATTACACTACCAGCACTTATACCTTCAAAAGTGGTACTTTGAAGGGTATCAATATCCTGAAAAGAATAGCATGACATCATGAGAGTGGAATCCGATTGTACAACAAATTAGGACCCCGAGGCAGTACGGACAAATGCCCATTGCACTTTGAGAGTTGTCCACCAAGGTCAAATTGTGGAAGATTCAGTTCCGGTCACCCGTTTTAACATATATAAAGCTTCAAAATCTGGCTAGCCTATTACAGCGCCTATAATTTCAGGCTCTTTAGGCCTGTTTACTTTATCCTGCTGTCAACGATGTTCAACTCCGAAACAGACCAAAAGTCACAATTGTCTAATCTGAGCTCCAGATCGCAGTTCTCAACTGGAATATTGAGAATATCTCATGATAAGAACCAATTCTTTTTCATTGCCTGCTATTATCCCAACGTCGAAATGGTACGAAATCTGGGAAAAATTTGGAGTCTCTCGACCACACTAAGAATATTTTGGCAAGATGAACGAAGAACAAAAAGGGCCAAATTTACTATTGATAGACCTGTTGCTGAAAAAGGCATGCTGTAATAGGCAGAAAGTTGCGGAGAAAGGTCAAACAACGGAAAAGATTTGCTGCATTAAGCAGTGGAAAGCATATTTTGGTTGATTTAAACCCAAGTTTGAAATTAATCGGCAGCAAAATACCACTTCGTGTTATTTGCATAGTTTCGAACGTAAGTTTCATAGTGTGCACAAGGTCATCAGCACCAATATCCTGACTGCACCCCAAATCTAGTGATTTTACCATGTATTACTCAACTTCTACCTGACCTGCTGGCTTGGCGATGCACATTGCCACATTTACATCAGCACATCAGAAAAATTTGCCCGCAGCAAATGGATAAAATCCAAGATTTTTTGTGCAAGGCTATTTCAAGATAACAGTATGAAATGTAATTGCAATGAAACGGGTCAGTTAGCCCAGCTGTCAGCATGTATTTATTTATGTAACGCTAGCGAAACTTTTTTTTAGATTTTGATATAATGCATTTGAGCTGATTGGAGGTAAAAAACGTTTTGGATGCTGTTTCGATTGCTTTTCGCGAGGTAATTGGAAAAGGAATGAATCCGCGCAACTTCGTTTTTAGCCGGTGTATTATTCCAAGCTCTTTGCATATCCGAAGTTGGGTTTCAATCCTCCTGACAAAAAAACTTGCGGCTCAATAAAATAGATCTTGCAGCCAGAACGCTTTTGAACGGTCTTCCAGGGACCCACTGAAATGTTTTTTGTTCATTTTGCGTGCTTTATCAAAGCTGGTTCATTACAGAGTCTTACATTATCAGCTGATCTTATAGTGTCGCACATTTAATTTCATTCCACCTAGTAGAATTTGGTAAATCCTACTTTTCTCGCAAAATGTCGCAGTAAAAATGGATACGACTTGAAATTCAGAAATCGATCAGCAACAAATTGTTAGCATGTATTGGCTTGCATTTGAACACCACTTGGGGAACCGAATGTTAGGGGGACAAATCAATGTGGGTCTAAAATTTGAGTAAGTAAAATATTTATCCGTGTATTTTCGTTATCTCCGTGTTTTTGTCGTAGCGTATTCCAACATAGTAGGGAGTTAGTACATACCTTGGGGCAAGATCCATTGTTGACACTTTTATGGAATTTGTTTTATAGATACCGTAGGGGGACTTTAAACTTCATAAGGCTTAAATTCCTGAGTTCATAGTTTGACCGACTGATTAATTGGTAGCATCTGATACTGTTTTTGTTTAACGAGCTTGATATAAGAAAGCTATTTATAAAAAAGGCGTTCAGGTCGTTCAATTGTTCATTTGAAGTCATAACAAATTTTACGTAAGAACGGCACAGACGAAGTGGTCCATGATGCAAAGTGAACAAATTCCTTTGTTTTGATCATTCTTGTACGCTGTTGTTGATAAGTTACTAAAGAATAGAACCACAACGTTACCAAAACAGTACCATAGCAAAACTGTAGCTTAGGAGTTGACTTGTAGAGAAGTTGGGATAACAAAAACATTGGTGAGAGAGTTGAATTGACTTGATTAAATCAGAACATCGGTGTGCGCTTTTGGAAATCAGACCACTTGAAAATACCGTAGAACCGCAGCTAGATCAAGCTGCTGAATTGAGAACTTGAGGAATTGAGAGTTATAGCTCTCTTGAGGTGACTTTGGCTATAAATTTAAAGTTGTGAACCATCTTTAAAAACAGAACTCTGGTTGAATTTTGATTCAGTCTTGTGATCTTTTACATTTCTGGTTTATTCACTTGAAGTTCCTTGATTACTCGAATCAATTTATTATTCCAATTAGAGTTTCTTACAGCCGAGAAGAGCTGCGTGGTGAGAAAATAACCCTCCATTAGAAGTCCGAGAGCCATCAATACAACCCTTTCAATTTTTTAGAGTTTTGGGTGCTAGCCGGTCCCCAGCTATTCATCCTAAACAAAGTACAAAATTCTACTGCAGTGGCAGTCCTGGGTGGGCTCTCAACACTTCTTGGCAGTTGGAGTTGGTTGACGGCTGTGTTGGTTGTAGTTAGAACTTGGACTTTGCAAGTGCGAACAACAACAGAGTGAAGCAGAATTGACATGTGCGACAACGAGTGAAGAAAAGAGAGAATTCTGTGGACAGAGTCAAGTTGGAGCTTGACGGAGAGGGAGGGAGAGTGCGAGTGTGCACAAATGTTTTTAGTTGAATTGGAGTTCGACTGCGGATATTGTTAACTTTTAGTTTTTCTTGAACTAGAATAAAAAGAGAGTGAGTTTTGACTTAGTCAAGAAGGTAAGTTGCCTGAGGCTGAGTTTGTGCAGAGAATTGAGTAGATTATCGGTTTTCGTAGTGAAGGTTGCTACATGGCCATAGCCGAGATCAGCAGAATTGTGAGGCAAGTTAGAGGGAGTCTGGGAGATCGAGGCAGTCTGTGGAGGGAAAGCTAAGTGAGAGCAAGCTGTTCAAGACTGTCATTGTTAGTGATTGGCTTTCTTGAGAGGAAGAGGGCCAGTTCAGAGAATCAGGAGCTTGAAACAAGAAATTGGTAAGCTGGTAATTGGCATGTGGCAGTTGTGGGCGTAAGGATTGTAAGTATGGAGTACAGTAAATATATATATAGAGAGAGAGAGACAGAGATTTTCCACCCGTTTAATCTTTCATTCCTACTGGAGGAACACGAGTCAGAAAGCTAAACTCCGAGGGCGAGAGCAAAGAATAATTTGCAGTGTATGTGGTGGTTCAAGAGCAGCAGGACGCTAGTGTATTGTGGCAAAGCAGGTTAAGTCAGTATAGAGGTACAGTAGCTACTGACAAAAGAGGATGAATTGGGCTTAGCAGAAGTGAGAGGCTAAGGGATCTTCTGAGACCGTGAGAACTGCTAGAAAAAGTAGAAAGAATTACAGTTGAGGATCACCAAAAATAAGTAGAAATTTTTTTGCAAACATGGATTGCCACATTTACATCGCACATTGCCACATTTACATCAGCACATCAGAAAAACTTGCCCGCAGCAAATGGATAAAATCAAGATTTTTTGGAAAAGGCTATTTCAAGATAACAGTATGAAATGTAATTGCAATGAAACGGGTCAGTTAGCCCAGCTGTCAGGATGTATTTATTTATGTAACGCTAGCAAAACTTTTCTTTTTCAGTTTGATATAATGCATTTGAGCTGATTGGAGCTAAAAAACGTTTTGGATGCTGTTTCGATTGCTTTTCGCGAGGTAATTGGAAAAGGAATGAATCCGCGCAACTTCGTTTTTAGCCGGTGTATTATTCCAAGCTCTTTGCATATCCGAAGTTGGGTTTCAATCCTCCTGACAAAAAAACTTGCGGCTCAATAAAATAGATCTTGCAGCCAGAACGCTTTTGAACGGTCTTCCAGGGACTCACTGAATTGTTTTTTGTTCATTTTGCGTGCTTTATCAAAGCTGGTTCATTACAGAGTCTTACATTATCAGCTGATCTTATAGTGTCGTACATTTAATTTCATTCCACCTAGTAGAATTTGGTAAATCCTACTTTTCTCGCAAAATGTCGCAGTAAAAATGGATACGACTTGAAATTCAGAAATCGGTCAGCAACAAATTGTTAGCATGTATTGGCTTGCATTTGAACACCATTTGGGGAACCGAATGTTAGGGGGACAAATCAATGTGGGTCTAAAATTTGAGTAAGTAAAATATTTATCCGTGTATTTTCGTTATCTCCGTGTATTTGTCGTAGCGTATTCCAACATAGTAGGGAGTTAGTACATACCTTGGGGCAAGATCCATTGTTGACACTTTTATGGAATTTGTTTAAGAGATACCGTAAGGGAACTTTAAACTTCATAAGGCTTAAATTCCTGAGTTCATAGTTTGACCGACTGATTAATTGGTAGCATCTGATACTGTTTTTGTTTAACGAGCTTGATAGAAAAAAGCTATTTATAAAAAAAGCGTTCAGGTCATTCAATTGTTCATTTGAAGTCAAAACAAATTTTATGTAAGAACGGCACAGATGAACTCCGAGGACGAGAGCAAAAAAAAATTTGCAGTGTAGGTGGTGGTTCAAGAGCAGCAGGACGCTAGTGTAGTGTGGCAAAGCAGGTTAAGTCAGTATAGAGGTACAGTAGCTACTGACATAAGAGGATGAATTGGGCTTAGCAGAAGTGAGAGGCTAAGGGATCTTCTGAGACCGTGAGAACTGCTAGACAAAGTAGAAAGAGTTAGAGTTGAGGATCACCAAAAATAAGTAGAGATTTTTTTGCAAACATGGATTGCCACATTTACATCGCACATTGCCACATTTACATCAGCACATCAGAAAAATTTGCCCGCAGCAAATGGATAAAATCAAGATTTTTTGTGCAAGGCTATTTCAAGATAACAGTATGAAATGTAATTGCAATGAAACGGGTCAGTTAGCCCAGCTGTCAGGATGTATTTATTTATGTAACGCTAGCGAAACTTTTTTTTTCAGTTTGATATAATGCATTTGAGCTGATTGGAGGTAAAAAACGTTTTGGATGCTGTTTCGATTGCTTTTCGCGAGGTAATTGGAAAAGGAATGAATCCGCGCAACTTCGTTTTTAGCCGGTGTATTATTCCAAGCTCTTTGCATATCCGAAGTTGGGTTTCAATCCTCCTGACAAAAAAACTTGCGGCTCAATAAAATAGATCTTGCAGCCAGAACGCTTTTGAACGGTCTTCCAGGGACTCACTGAATTGTTTTTTGTTCATTTTGCGTGCTTTATCAAAGCTGGTTCATTACAGAGTCTTACATTATCAGCTGATCTTATAGTGTCGTACATTTAATTTCATTCCACCTAGTAGAATTTGGTAAATCCTACTTTTCTCGCAAAATGTCGCAGTAAAAATGGATACGACTTGAAATTCAGAAATCGGTCAGCAGCAAATTGTTAGCATGTATTGGCTTGCATTTGAACACCATTTGGGGAACCGAATGTTAGGGGGACAAATCAATGTGGGTCTAAAATTTGAGTAAGTAAAATATTTATCCGTGTATTTTCGTTATCTCCGTGTATTTGTCGTAGCGTATTCCAACATAGTAGGGAGTTAGTACATACCTTGGGGCAAGATCCATTGTTGACACTTTTATGGAATTTGTTTAAGAGATACCGTAAGGGAACTTTAAACTTCATAAGGCTTAAATTCCTGAGTTCATAGTTTGACCGACTGATTAATTGGTAGCATCTGATACTGTTTTTGTTTAACGAGCTTGATAGAAGAAAGCTATTTATAAAAAAAGCGTTCAGGTCATTCAATTGTTCATTTGAAGTCAAAACAAATTTTATGTAAGAAGGGCACAGATGAACTCCGAGGACGAGAGCAAAGAAAAATTTGCAGTGTAGGTGGTGGTTCAAGAGCAGCAGGACGCTAGTGTAGTGTGGCAAAGCAGTTTAAGTCAGTATAGAGGTACAGTAGCTACTGACAAAAGAGGATGAATTGGGCTTAGCAGAAGTGAGAGGCTAAGGGATCTTCTGAGACCGTGAGAACTGCTAGACAAAGTAGAAAGAGTTAGAGTTGAGGATCACCAAAAATAAGTAGAGATTTTTTTGCAAACATGGATTGCCACATTTACATCGCACATTGCCACATTTACATCAGCACATCAGAAAAATTTGCCCACAGCAAATGGATAAAATCAAGATTTTTTGTGCAAGGCTATTTCAAGATAACAGTATGAAATGTAATTGCAATGAAACGGGTCAGTTAGCCCAGCTGTCAGGATGTATTTATTTATGTAACGCTAGCGAAACTTTTTTTTCAGTTTGATATAATGCATTTGAGCTGATTGGAGGTAAAAAACGTTTTGGATGCTGTTTCGATTGCTTTTCGCGAGGTAATTGGAAAAGGAATGAATCCGCGCAACTTCGTTTTTAGCCGGTGTATTATTCCAAGCTCTTTGCATATCCGAAGTTGGGTTTCAATCCTCCTGACAAAAAAACTTGCGGCTCAATAAAATAGATCTTGCAGCCAGAACGCTTTTGAACGGTCTTCCAGGGACTCACTGAATTGTTTTTTGTTCATTTTGCGTGCTTTATCAAAGCTGGTTCATTACAGAGTCTTACATTATCAGCTGATCTTATAGTGTCGTACATTTAATTTCATTCCACCTAGTAGAATTTGGTAAATCCTACTTTTCTCGCAAAATGTCGCAGTAAAAATGGATACGACTTGAAATTCAGAAATCGGTCAGCATTAAATTGTTAGCATGTATTGGCTTGCATTTGAACACCATTTGGGGAACCGAATGTTAGGGGGACAAATCAATGTGGGTCTAAAATTTGAGTAAGTAAAATATTTATCCGTCTATTTTCGTTATCTCCGTGTATTTGTGGTAGTGTATTCCAACATAGTAGGGAGTTAGTACATACCTTGGGGCAAGATCCATTGTTGACACTTTTATGGAATTTGTTTTATAGATACCATAGGGGAACTTTAAACTTCATAAGGCTTAAATTCCTGAGTTCATAGTTTGACCGACTGATTAATTGGTAGCATCTGATACTGTTTTTGTTTAACGAGCTTGATAGAAGAAAGCTATTTATGAAAAAGGCGTTCAGGTCATTCAATTATTCATTTGAAGTCATAACAAATTTTACGTAAGAACGGCACAGATGAAGGGGTCCATGATGCAAAGTGAACAAATTCCTTTGTTTTGATCATTCTTGTACGCTGTTGTTGATAAGTTACTAAAGAATAGAACCACAAAGTTACCAAAACAGTACCATAGCAAAAATGTAGCTTAGGAGTTGACCTGTAGAGAAGTTGGGATATCAAAAGCATTGGTGAGAGAGTTGAATTGACTTGATAAAATTAGAACATCGGTGTGCGCTATTGGAGATCAGACCACTTGAAAATACCGTAGAACCGCAGCTAGATCAAGCTGCTGAATTGAGAACTTGAGGAAGTGAGAAGTAATAGCTCTCTAGAGGTGACTTTGTTTTGATCATTCTTGTACGCTGTTGTTGATAAGTTACTAAAGAATAGAACCACAAAGTTACCAAAACAGTACCATAGCAAAAATGTAGCTTAGGAGTTGACCTGTAGAGAAGTTGGGATATCAAAAGCATTGGTGAGAGAGTTGAATTGACTTGATAAAATTAGAACATCGGTGTGCGCTATTGGAAATCAGACCACTTGAAAATACCGTAGAACCGCAGCTAGATCAAGCTGCTGAATTGAGAACTTGAGGAAGTGAGAAGTAATAGCTCTCTAGAGGTGACTTTGGCTACAAATTTAAAAGTGTGAACCATCTTTAAAAACAAAACTCTGGTTGAATTTTGATTCAGTCTTGTGATCTTTTACATTTCTGGTTTATTCACTTGAAGTTCCTTGATTACTCGAATCAATTTATTATTCCAATTAGAGTTTCTTGCAGCCGAGAAGAGCTGCGTGGTGAGAAAATAACCCTCCATTAGAAGTCCGAGAGCCATCAATACAACCCTTTCAATTTTTTAGAGTTTTGGGTGCTAGCCGGTCCCCAGCTATTCATCCTAAACAAAGTACAAAATTCTACTGCAGTGGCAGTCCTGGGTGGGCTCTCAACACTTCTTGGCAGTTGGAGTGGGTTGACGGCTGTGTTGGTTGTAGTTAGAACTTGGAGTTTGCAAGTGCGAACAACAAAAGAGTGAAGCAGAATTTACATGTGCGACAACGAGTGAAGAAGAGAGAGAATTCTGTGGACAGAGTCAAGTTGGAGCTTGAGTGCGAGTGTGCACAAATGTTTTTAGTTGATTTGGAGTTCAACTGCGGATATTGTTAACTTTTAGTTTTTCTTGAGACTAGAATAAAGAGAGAGTGAGTTTTGACTTAGTCAAGAAGGTAAGTTGCCTGAGGCTGAGTTTGTGGAGAGAATTGAGTATATTATCGGTTTTCGTAGCGAAGGTTGCTACAGGGCCATGGCCGAGATCAGGAGAATTGTGAGGCAAGTTAGAGGGGTCTGGGAGATCGAGGCAGTCTGAGGAGGGAAAGCTAAGTGAGAGCAAGCTATTCAAGACTGTCATTGTTAGTGATTGGCTTTCTTGAGAGGAAGAGGGCCAGTTCAGAGAATCAGGAGCTTGAAACAGGAAATTGGTAAGCTGGTAATTGGCATGTGACAGTTGTGGGCGTAAGGATTGTAAGTATGGAGTACAGTAAATATATATATATAGAGAGAGAGACAGAGATTTTCCACCCGTTTAATCTTTCATTCCTACTGGAGGAACACGAGTCAGAAAGCTAAAGTCCGAGGGCGAGAGCAAAGAATAATTTGCAATATAGGTGGTGGTTCAAGAGCAGCAGGACGCTAGTGTAGTGTGGCAAAGCAGGTTAAGTCAGTATAGAGGTACAGTAGCTACTGACAAAAGAGAATGAATTGGGCTTAGCAGAAGTGAGAGGCTAAGGGATCTTCTGAGACCGTGAGAACTGCTAGACAAAGTAGAAAGAGTTAGTGTTGATGATCACCAAAAATAAGTAGAGATTTCTTTGCAAACATGGATTGGAGTGCATTCCCGTTTGTAGAAAATTTTCCATAGGAAAGGTTTCCGAGTTGGGAGGACTGAAAGATGTACTGCCTTGATGTGGTAGAGGTGTTACAAATGAGTGAGAATCAAGCTATGGTGTCAATGCTTTGTCTTTTGAAAGGATGGGCGTCGCAAGCAGTTTCAAATTTGAAAAGCAAATTCTGACAACCAGAATTTGCCTTTCAAATTCTGGTTGGCAGAAACTGGTGAAGTGGAAATGTCGCTAAAACAATACTTTGACATCATTGAAAAGAGGATTTCTATACGTAGGGAAGAAAACTGTGATTGTACGGACAGCATTAGAAGTAGGGGAAGAAGTGTAATTGAAGAAAAAGCGGTGAGTGAGAATGGTCAAGCAAAAAGCAGTATAAAAGACTTCTTAATCGAGAACTCAGAGGAGAATTTTTAACCCTAGTGAAGTTGGTTCGGAGTTAATGAGAACGGGTTGCCGTAACCACGCTGAAGCAATGAAGATTTCCAGAACGTGGTAGATTTGCTACAATTGACTGAGGAGCAAGCAGAACAATTAGGTCTGAGTTTGTTGGGAGAAGTAAGCGGGTAAGAGAAAGTAGGTATTAAGTATCAGTACAAAAAAAGAACTGGAGAGGAATTAATTGTAACCCTTAGTGAATGGCTTGAGTCAAATATTGCTTCTACAGAGTTCGAAAAGGAGTCATTTAAAAGTTTTGATGAAGAAGCGTGTCGAAGAACAGAAAATGTTTGTAATTGAGTTGAACAACGCAAAAAAATTGATGCACAGAAAGAAACTTGGGATAGACAGTTACTGTTACAAATTGTAAAAGAAGAGGGGAAATGCAGCGCCGTGAGAAGTTGACTCACGCTGATATAAGGAGCAAAAAAGACTCTAGGAAGAGAGTAGGTAAAACTTTTTGTCAAAATTGGAGAAAGTGGTATCACCTGAGGGATTTGAGTACTATGTAGACCGTTCATCAGCGATTGATGATGGAGATGACTATCTTTTAATGAGTGATTTGGACTATGAGGGCAGCGAGGCTGAAGAAACTGAGCTTCCTCCTGCGATCTTCGGATGTACTCAAGAGACAAACCTTAAAGATGTACCTCTCATGGCACCAGAGTTTCCGTCTCTAGAAGAGGGAGGTCAAATCGATATGAGAGAGATAGAGTCCATTCATAAAGTTTTTGCAGGTATGTCTAGCTGAGGATAATCCTGCAGCTAATTTGATTGAAGAGATTGGCACTGTAATTGAAGAAGTCCCATGTTTATTTGAGAAAAGAATTTGTGTATCTAGTAGAGATGAAGAAGAGTTTTT
Source organism: Convolutriloba macropyga (assembly GCF_964194025.1). Taxonomy (NCBI): domain Eukaryota; kingdom Metazoa; phylum Xenacoelomorpha; order Acoela; family Convolutidae; genus Convolutriloba; species Convolutriloba macropyga. The sequence continues at coordinate 38,763,133 of NC_134476.1, forward strand.
CGAACAGAAAACAAAATCAGAGACAAAAGTAGTGGTTTCTTTTGTCCCGCGAGCGTTTGTTCTGGATCCTGGCAATATACAGACTCGCAAACAAACAGAATTGGAAAAATTTGTAGATATGTTGAGTGGAGTGGCAACACGGGTAACTTAAAAGGGAAATGGCGAAAGCTGTGTGCAGTTAATAATCCACAAGGCAATAGAGCGGTTCAGAAGTTTGCGGCAGAGTTAGAAATTGGCACCCGGGCCATTGTGAACTTTCAAAACAATAGGAGCGTATTCCAGACTCCAAAAAACTTGAATAGACGAGATAGGATTCAAGTTCTGTCGAAGGGTTGCGAAATGGGCTTCTGCTGGGAAACAGCAGAAGTTCATGAATTTAGTGAATTGTGCACGCCTCAAGCTGATTGTGTTCAAGGCCCTGATAACTGCACTTTAGTAGTCTCAGTGATGAATCCAGGGAACTTTTCAGGTGAACGCAGATTACAAGTGTTATCCTTAGCTAGAGTCGCTGAGTTCGAATGGGAAAACTCATCAGAGATTCCTATCGAGGGTTTATGTGTATCCATTTCCACCAGAAAGCGGGATCAACTCTCCAGTTTCACTGAAGTAATAGAAAGATTTGAGGTGTGTTCATTTAATAACACGATGAAAACAACTGTTCACCATAAGGGAGTGATGAAGGCCTGCAGGTCTGTTTCTGAGGAATTTCAGGAATTAGAGGGGAGCTCTAATCTTACATTGGGTCATGAGAACCAGACATGCTCACGTGAGTCCGAGCTGCGGACCAGACTGGAAAAGAGCTTGCCTAGAGTTGAAGACGCGAGGCCAGAAGATGAAGATGGAGGTGAGACTGTCCCGGTGCCGTAGAGTGATACTGAGTGCAAACCCGATGCCCATGTAAACAAGATTTTCTTGACTACCCCAATTTTAGGAGGATATCCGAATGTCTTAACTTGTCATAACAAGAGGAGAACAGCTGAAGTTCCATTGGTTGAGAAAATTGGTTGAGAACAGCTGAAGTTGAGAAAAGCTGAAGTTCCATTGGTTGAAGTTCCATTGGTTGAGGGCAATGTCTACAGCAGATTGGAGGAGTTCTGTCAGAGATGATTCTGTTACTGTTGTCGAGACTCGATGTCACAAGGGACAATGTGGCTTCAGACAAGTCGGAAGGAGAGTTGGAGCAGACTGAAGCTGATGAGAAAATGATGCTGCAGATGGAGACCTCAAGATGTGAGATGGCGGCCCAATGAAGAGATGGGATGACATCCCTTAAGCATAGAAGGGAGAAAGTTTTTGAGAAAGTACAGTCGGTTTCATAATCTGCAGCACGATAGCTTCGGCTTATTTTAGTATCTAATCAAGTGTTTCAAATTAAAATCGGTGTCTGATTATTGGTCGTTAAAATGCTAAAGTTAATCCGAAGTATTTGTTAATGGTGTTAAGTTTGTTTAAGTTGCGAAATAATTGCTTGATATTTTTTTCCAAACTGTAAATGGTGGAGGGTGCATATAGTATCAGTTGTTGAACACAGAAAATTGGTTTGTGAATAATAGATAGAGCAAGCTAGTTGGATTTAACTAACCTTGAAATAGTCTTAGAAGCGTGAGTTGAACCGTAAGTAGTTGAATTTGGAGTTAATAAATTGTTCAAATAGATTTTTTTGGTGGGACGGCGGGGTTAAATAATGTAAAGATTTGACGTTTGAAGTAACCAGTTGTTGTGTAGATAAGACGTAACAGAAAATGGTATTGATTTGCCTCTTCATTAGTTGTTATATTTGTTGTATCTATAAACAGAGACAAGTTTTTATTTTGCGTGTTCATTTGAATTTAATTGCTTTAAGTTTGGTATACGCTCTAGAGTAATACGTTGATGTACTATTAATACTTATTTTTTTGTTAGCGGTGGTTTACAATTTGGGGCACTAGGCTTACGTTAGGTGAATAAGTCTTTTGTGATGTGTTGTGGAACTTATAATAGAAAAATTAGGTTTATTATGAAGCAAAATCTACTGATAAGGGAGACTAGGGGTATCAACAAGACAAGCAAAACTTTTTTAAGGTTAAGGCTGGTTAAGAATTTCGTCAGGGGCCAGTTTTAGCATTCATTCGGGAGAATATAACTCTAGAAGGGAGGAGTGTAGAATTTGGTAAATCCTACTTTTCTCGCAAAATGTCGCAGTAAAAAAGTATACGACTTGAAATTCAGAAATCGATCCTTAACATTTTGTTAGCATGTATATTGGCTTGCACTTGAGCACCATTTAGTGAACCGAATGTTAGTGGGACAAATCAATTTGGGTCTAAAGTGGAGTAGGTAAAATATTTTTTATTTTTGGGGTTTCTTTTTATAAACATTTGGTATCTCCGTGTATTTGTCGTAGCGTGTTCCAGCATATTGGGGCGTTAGTATATACCTTAAGGCAAATTCTATTGTGGACACTGTTGTGCAATTTGTTTTATAGATACCGTAGGGGGACCTTAAACATCATAAGGCTTAAATTCCTGAGTTCACATAGTTTGAACGACTGAATAATTTTTAGTGTCATAAGTCTGATACTGCTTTTGTTTTAGTAGCTTGAATAGAACTCAGCTATGTATAAAGACGGTGTTCAGGTCATCAATTGGTCATTTGAAGTCATAACAAACTTTACGTAAGAACGGCACAGGTGAGGCGTTCCATGATGTGAAGTAAACAAATTTTTTTATTTTTATCAATCATATAAGCCGTTGTTTGATAATTTACTAAGAAGTAGAACCACAACGTTACCAAAACAGTGCCATAACACAACTGTTGCTTAGGATTTGACGTTGTTGAGAGAGTTCAATTGACTTGATAAAATCAAAACACCGGTTTGCGCTACTGGAAATCAGACCACTTGAAAACAACGTTGAATCGCAGCTAGATCAAGCGGCTGAATTGAGAGCCTGTAAAATATAGAGATTAGTAGTTCTCTAGTGGTGACTTTGGATACAAATTCAAAATTGTTAAACATCTTTTATAACAGATCTCTGGTTGAGTTTTGATTCTGTCTTGTGAACTTTTATATTTCTTGTTTACTCATTTTATTTTAATTGATCACTCGAATCAATTCACTATTCCAATTGAAGTTTCTTATAGCCGACAAGAGCAGCGTGGGGACAAAATAACCCTCCAATAGAAGTCCGAGAGCCATCAGAACACCCCTTTCAATTTGTTAGAGCTTTGGGCGCTAGTCGGTCCCCAGCTAGTCAGCCTAAGCAAAGTACAAAATTCTACACACCTTAACATTTTTTATGTTGCTAAAGCTTTCTCCCACTTTTATTCCATGCCCCCACGAAGCGTTTGCAAATAATATCTTTGCAAATAATTTCTTTGATTTCTCAGTGCCTTCAGGGCAAAATTTGCTAATTTTGTATCACTTTCAGACCATAGAATCCAGAAATGTACTGCGAATGATGTATAACTTGAAAAGAATGAAGGTCAGACTTTGTGGTTCGTTTACTCAAATTGAACAATTGGATTGATACCGGTTTTGAATATGAGCTCAGTGAGCTGTTCTAAAATCGGATGAAACATTCTAGCCATTGCATTTTCAGGGAGATTGTTTCGGTCACAATAAAATGCAGTCCTTCTCTGCTGAATAATGTTTTCAGTGCTCTTGGTTCAAAATTATTGACACCGACCCAGGAAATAGATAAAAAGAAAAAAATTTGATCGAATTATCTTTCCTTTTTATTGCTTTATAACACAAAACAAAGTGGGGGCAAAATTTACTATGACTACTAATACCAGCAGCTAGTTAAGTTCCAGTCTAGGTCTTTTCTTGGTCCAATTAGAATCTTTTAATAACCAATTATATTCGACCAAGGTCTTTTCATGGGCTCACCATTGGTCTTCTTTAAAGTCTGCTTTATTTGAGAATACAAAATTTTTCTAAAAATGTTTCTGTTTCTGTACATACAGAGGCAGCCCCGGGGCAAGTCTAAACTGCTATGCACTAGTAGGGAGTTAGTACATACCTTGGGGCAAGTTCCATTGTGGATATTGTTCGGGAATTTGTTTTATAGATACCGTAGGGGGACTTTAAACTTCATAAGGCTTAAATTCCCGAGTTCATAGATTGACCGACTGACTAATTGGTAGTGTCATAAGCCTGATACTGCTTTTTTAGTAGCTTGAATGGAAGTCAGCCATGTATAAAGAAGGTGTTCAGGTCATCAATTGGTCATTTGAAGTCATAACAAACTTTACGTAAGAACGGCACAGGTGAGGCGTTCCATGATGTGAAGTAAACAAATTTTTTTATTTTTATCAATCATATAAGCCGTTGTTTGATAATTTACTAAGTAGTAGAACCACAACGTTACCAAAACAGTGCCATAACACAACTGTTGCTTAGGATTTGACGTTGTTGAGAGAGTTGAATTGACTTGATAAAATCAGAACACCGGTTTGCGCGATTGGAAATCAGACCACTTGAAAACACCGTAGAATCGCAGCTAGATCAAGCGGTTGAATTGAGAGCCTGTAGAATTGAGAGAATTGTAGCTCTCTAGGGGTGACTTTGGATACAATTTCAAAGTTTTGAACCATCTCTTGTAACAAATCTCTTGTTGAAATTTGTTGCAGTCTTGTGATCTTTTATATTTCTTGTTTATTCATTTGATTTTACTTGATTACTCGAATCAGTTCACTATTTTAACTAGAGTTTCTTATGGCCGACAAGAGCAGCGTGGGGACAAAATAACCCTCCAATAGAAGTCCGAGAGCCATCAAAACTCCCCTTTCAATTGGTTAGAGTTTTTGGGCGCTAGTCGGTCCGCAGCTAGTCAGCCAAAGCAAAGTATAAAATTCTACACACCTTAACATTTTTTTTTATGTTGGTAAAGCTTTCTCCCGCTTTTATTCCATGCCCCCTCGAAGCGTTTGCAAATAATATCTTTGCAAATAATATCTTTGATTTCTCAGTGCCTTCAGGGGGAGATTTGGTAATTTTGTATCTTTTTCAGACCATAGAATCCAGAAATGTACTGCGAGTGATGTATAACTTGAGAAGAATGAAGGTCAGACTTTGTGGTCCGTTTACTCAAATTGAACTATTGGATTGATACCGGGTTTGATTACGAGCTCAGTGAGCTGTTCTAAAATCGGATTAAACATTTTAGCCATTGCCTTTTCAGGGAGATTGTTACTGTTCAGAAGTACTCAAGAGAAAGGTTTTAGGAAAAGATATTGTAATCTAATAGACGGTGGGTAACCTGAAATCAGATTGGCTTCCGAAATAAAATGGTTTTCGTGTGTGGGTGTGGGTGTGCTTGTGTGTTTGTTTGTGGGAGTGTGTGTGTGTGTGTGTTTCTTTGTGTGTTTGAAGACATCTTTCTGATGCAGTAGAATTATTTAATTTAGTGGTTGCGGTGTTTTTCAATAAAATTTGTCTTTTCATTGGTATAAGTATTTCATATGTCATTCCCAAGGTGCAGTTGCGTTAAATTGAGAAAGTTTGTCATTACATTTAGTCTGATAACAAAAAGGCAATGATGTTGACACGAGCATGATAGTGACAAATTAAGTGTTTGAATCAAAATATTTTGCAGCACTTCTTTCGAAAACCAATTTGATTTCAGGTTACCCACAGTCTATTAGATTACAGATCTTTTACAACAAATTTTTTTTTAGGTATGTCTAAACAGTAACAAGTCCATGAAAGGATCATGACTGGAATGCTTCAGCCGCTAAATTGGTAAATTTGCAAAAGATTGATTAAAAAATATTAGAACACTCTTTTCTGCGTTTTGTTAAACACATAGTAATATCAAACACATGGTACTATAAACGAATTATTATCATTCTGTCAGACACATATACCGCGAAAAATTGAACGTTTGCCAGAGAAGTGCTACCAGAGGAAGCTTTACCTGGACCGTTTCCTGTAAAGTTATGAAGAAAGTCTCATTGCATAATTTGAGCTTAAAACTCTATCCTTGAGAAAGCGCGATTCAATTGGAATTAGGGGACGTATGATCGTTTGTGAGGTAACCATAAGTCTAAGATTCGATCACAATAAAATGCAGTCCTTCTCAGCTGATTAATGTTTTCAGTGCTCTTGGTTGAAAATTATTGACACCGACCCAGGAAATAGATAAAAAGAAAAAAATTTGATCAAACTATCTTTCCTTTTTTAATAATTTGTAACGCAAAACAAAGTGGGGGCAATATTTACTATGACTACTAAGTCCAGCAACTAGTTAAGTTCCAGCCTAGGTCTTTTCTTGGTCCAGCTAGAGTCTTTTAATAACCAATTATAGTCGACCAAGGTCTTTTCATGGGCTCACTATTGGTCTTTAAATAAGTCTGCTTTATTTGAGAATACAAAATTTTTCTAAAAACTTTTCTGTTTCTGTAAATACAGAGGCAGCACCGGGGCAAGTCTGAACTGCTTTGCACTAGCGCAGTCCAAAAGAGTTGGAAAACTGCCAAAACACTTAAGAATTTTGACAAGATAAGCGGTTATGGCAGTTTGAGTGTATTGCCTCTTTACTTGATTGAATGAAGCCAGATAGCCCAAGTGTAGTTTTCTTATTCCCATGACCCACGACAAAAAGATGGCATTGTTCATTTTGTTTTCCACTCCAAAAATATGAAAAATCTTCTTTAGATTCATTGCAGTCTTTTGAGGGATTTGAGAATTGTCAGAATAGTAAAAAACTACATGTCGATTAAATTGTAAGCAATATTGAGTGAAAAATTTAAACATAAAAATTTCTAGGAGAAGGGCGGACTTATGAAAAGATTTATGTGAGTCGAGGTCTATAATAGATAACAAAGCTTATATTGGAGACAGCAGGAATGCAATTTGGAGGGCTCAATTTTTGCATTCTTCGAAATGTCACTAAGTCAGTGCTGGTTCAAATTTTGGGCGTAATGCTCCATTTTATATAATAATTGATCAGATTCAGTAATCAGATGATAAGTGTCTGATCATTGTCGACGAGTTTTACCACCTTTGGTGCCTAATTTTGTGGCAGCTCGTTATTTGAGTCTCGCTAAAAGTTTTTTTCCGCTAACATTGGTCCAGCTTAAGTCTGGTTCTAATTTTGGGTCCCGCTAAAGTCTTTCATAAAAGTTTGCGTCGAGCTGAAGTCAAGTCTCTTTTGAAAATTTGTGTTCCAGCTAAAGTTTTTTTAGACAAATCTGAAACGCGCTAAAGTGCAGCATGTCTGAAAGTCCAGCTAAACTCTTTTCATACATCAAATTAGACGAGTAAGATCTTATAATAGTACAATTTGGTCGAGCATTGTCTTTTCAGATGTCTCTACCTAGCCCTGGATCACGTACATTTTTTTTCTCTGATTAATGATATTGTTTACCTTTCCTCTATGTTTGACCTGCAGAGCGTATGAAAGATGTCCATAAAGCATTCCCATGATTATTAGGACGCCAACAAAAGCAACCCAAATGTATATCAGTCGTCTTTTCTTCGAAAATTTATCCTTGTAATCGCAGGGCTTCTTCAAAGCTAATAAGAATGTTCCCAAAAAATGGCAATGGTTATTTTTTTAACTTCAGAAGTGACAGTATTCTATATTTGATTGTAGCAACAAAAGTGTACTTTGTAGAGTGTAGACGCTACTAAAAGTTGTCGACTGATCACTTTATATATGAAACAAATCTTCAATTCAAAAAACTATATAATACACACTAAATAAAGTTAAGAAATTTTACCTTAAAAAACGCCCTTACTCACCTCAACAGTTAATTTAGATTTGCCTTTCCTTAATTCACCTCAACTAAGATTAACTTTACCTGAACTTTAACTGGAAAATTAGGAGCTCAATACATTAAGAAAACCTTAAGTTTTACTCTACTTTGCCTTAAAATTACCTGAATTAATTACCTTAATATTACCTTAAAAAATGTTCCTTAAATTTACTTTAACCAAGCAAAAAATCTGTCTTAAAATTACGTTAAGTTAGGGTAGGACAATTAAGACAAGTTAGGGAAAGTTAAGTGCTCTGTTAAGGTAAAATTACCTTAACTTTTTGAAGGTGTAAAAAAAACGTTAAGTAAACTAAACGTAAATGTAATAATATGTTTAAAAGTGAGAAATTTAGGAACTATAAATTTGAGTACTTTTCTTGTCAAGAAATGTTGAAATACTTAGTTTTGGCAAGAAGAACCGAATTACTTAAGAGATTGGTGGGAATTGCTGCACTGGGCTAACTAGATCGTATAATTTTTGTTTTTTTTTTCATTCTATTGTACAAAAAACTTTAAAGAAATCATCCATCTTGTATGAGTTTATAAAATTTTCAACAACTTGTATTAGTCAACTAAGGAATTTTTCGTTTATGTTGTATCAAGCACAGCGTAATTTGCGAAAAAACTGAAGAACTTTTACGTAAAATTTCCGTCGCAGCGTCGTCTAGAGATTTACCATATAGCTGAATCTGATAAAATTGACTATGTATTTTTTAAAAAACCCATATAGTCAACTCAAAAAACAGGAATTATAAAAATATCACCAGATTTTGTTTTAAGTGAATATTTATAACAGCTAAGTTTAAGCAATCAAACTTCACATCATCAATGATAGTAGAAATGTTATAAAATCTCAGACATCTTAACGCCAGTGTTTTGAGCAGAAATGGCCTGAGTAGTTTGTTGTTTTTTGGAGAGATTGGCAAAAAAATACATTTTGAAATTGAAGAGCATAAAAATATTCCTATAAAAACTATCTGTTTTTTTATCGGAAAATTGAAAGAAATTTCTCTGAATTTTCTTATTTTCTAATTTTTCGAATTTTTCTGCACTGGTTTGTTTCTTAGTAAAAATAAGTTGTCAATAAAATATGTGAAAGTAACAAACAGTTATTATGAGCACTCTTTACGCATTCCAATTTTTGCAGTGCTTTACAGTGGCTATTTCGATCAAATTTGCTTTGAGAAAAAGTGTCGTGATATTAAGCAAGGGTCAAGCAATTCAATATGTTGATTTTCAAATTAATTTTGGAACTGGAAATTATTATTTTCATTTCTTTACAGAATGTATTTATTTGAATAAGACCATTATAAAGGGGTAAAATAAAAAAAATTCACAACAAAATTTTGTCATATTTAATTTTGTTTTCGTTATCTCGATGAAAATTCAATTTTTCTGTTTAATTTGAAAGATCATACATGATCTTGATTATTCTTGTTGTACGCCATTAGTGCTACACTATTTTTAGAAGTAATAGAGAAATGTGTTGCCAGAAATGAGAATAAGGCAACAATTGCTCTGACAAGCGAGTTCCACAACAAATGTGGTATGTTCATTTGATGAAATCGCCGCTGTTGGTACAAAAAGTTTTTTTTTCAGAGATATAATGCAAGATTTTACATACCAAATTATTACGTGAAAACTAGTTTAGCCGCATTTTCTCGCACTAGTTTATTGTTTGAAATATTGCATTAGTTCCCGGAAAAGGCAGCTCATTGAGTTTAGTCTTAGTTCATCAATTCTCATCAGTTATTTCTACCCGCACTCAAAAGATACGGAAAAAAATAACTTGCCTTTTGTTAAATAACTCGTCTTCAGTTTAACAAATGTCTGTAGCGAAGTTTTGAATCTGCAGTGGTATGAAATTCAATTATATTTACGCGGTTTAATTAAATTTCTATTGCTATTTCGTCTGATCAGATGAAAATTTAGTTCGGGTTGGCACGTTGTGTGAAAGTGTGACAATCACAGTAAAAAGCTGATGTACTTTTGATTAAGGTATCGGAGAAAGGTTTATGTGTTTCTTTAAATAGCGAGGCCATATTTTGTAGGAAAAAAATTGAGGTGGAATCAGTGTTTAAGCAAGCATAAGAAGTAAGATTTATTTTGGCCGTTGAAGTCAATTAAGGTTCTCTTAACCTCAATCAAGACATTTGTTTCAACAGCTTGTTTTCATACTAGCTTGTTTCCTCCCCGCTTGACAATAAAGCCACTGAGCTTATGCGTACTAAGAAAAAGCTCACTTTACCTGCCAGTTTTCGATTAGGAAGTCAGTAAAACATCAAAACACACACACAAACACACACAAACACACAACCTACTCTCACAAACACATACACAACACAGTCCCTCACAAACACACACACACAGACACACACAAACACACACACACACAACCCACTCTCACAAACACACACACAACACAGTCCCTCACAAACACACACACACCGAGAGACACCCACAAACACACACACACACAAACACACACAGAAACACACACACACAACACACTCTCACAAACACACACACACACAACACACTCTCTCA
>NC_134476.1:38775919-38778419 GCF_964194025.1 Convolutriloba macropyga
GATTGCTATTTCGTCTGATCAGATGAAAATTTAGTTCGGGTTGGCACGTTGTGTGAAAGTGTGACAATCACAGTAAAGAGCTGAGGTACTTTTGATTAAGGTATCGGAGTAAGGTTTATGTGTTTCTTTAAATAGCGAAACCATATTTTGTAGGAAAAAATGAGATGGAATCAGTGTTTAAGCAAGCATAAGAAGTAAGATTTATTTTGTCAATTAAGGTTCTCTTAACCTCAATCAAGACATTTGTTTCACCAGCTTGTTTTCATACTAGCTTGTTTCCTCCCCGATTGACAATAAAGCCACTGAGCTTATGCGCACTAAGACAAAGCTCACTTTACCTGCCAGTTCTCGATTAGGATGTCAGTAAAACATCAAAACACACACACAAACACACACAAACACACACAAAACTCACTCTCTCACACAAACACACACACACAACCCACTCTCACAAACACACACACAACACACTCTCTCACAAACACGCACACACACAACACACTCTCTCACAAACACACACACACACACACAAACACACACAAACACACACAAACACACACACACAAACACACACACACACTCTCTCACAAACACACACACACACACACAAACACACAAACACAAACACACTCTCTCACAAACACACACACACACACACACACACACAAAACTCTCTCTCGCAAACACACACACACACAACACACTCTCTCACAAACACACACACACAAACACACACACACAACACACTCGCTCACAAACACACACACACACACGCACAAACACACTCTCTCACAAACACAAACACACACACACACACAAACACACACACACACACACAAACACACTGTCTCACAAACATACATAAACAACACAACACACTCTCTCACAAACACACACACACAACACACTCTCTCACAAACACACACACACACACACACTCATAAAGGTAGCTCATTGAGTTTAGTCTTAGTTCATCAATTCTCATCAGTTGTTTCTACCCATACTCAAAAGATACGGAAAAAAATAACTTGCCTTTTGTTAAATAATTCGTCTTCAGTTTAAAAAATGTCTGTAGCGAAGTTTTGAATCTGCAGTGGTATGAAAGTCAATTATATTTACGCGGTTTAATTAAATTTCTATTGCTATTTCGTCTGATCAGATGAAAATTTATTTCGGTTTGGCACGTTGTGTGAAAGTGTGACAATCACAGTAAAAAGCTGAGATACTTCTGATTAAGGTATCGGAGTAAGGTTTATGTGTTTCTTTAAATAGCGAGGCCATATTTTGTAGAAAAAAAATTGAGAAAGAATCAGTGTTTAAGCAAGCATACGAAGTAAGATTTATTTTGGCCGTTGAAGTCAATTAAGGTTCGCTTAACCTCAATCAAGACGTTTGTTTCGCCAGCCTGTTTTCATACTCGCTTGTTTCCTCCCCGCTTGACAATAAAGCCACTGAGCTTATGCGCACTAAGAAAAAGCTCACTTTGCCTGCCAGTTTTCGATTAGGAAGTCAGTAAAACATCAAAACACACGCACAAACACACACAAACGACACACAACACACTCTCTCACACAAACACACACAAACAACCCACTATCACAAACACACATACAATACACTCCCTCACAAACACACACACACACAACACACTCTCTCACAAACACACACACACACACAAGGACACACACACACAAACACAAACACACAAACACACAAACACACACACAACACACTCTCTCACAAACACACACACACACACACAAACACACACAAACACACACACAAACAAACACACAAACACACACACACAAACACACACACAACACACTCTCTCACAAACGCACACACACACAAACACACACACACAAACACACTCTCTCACAAACACACACACAACACACTCTCTCACAAACACACACACACACATACACACACACAACACACTCGCTCACAAACACACACACACACACACTTAAACACACACACACACACACACAAACACTTTGTCTCACAAACACACACACACAACACAACACACTCTCTCACAAACACACACACACAACACACTCTCTCACAAACACACACACACACACTCATAAAGGTAGCTCAATGAGTTTGGTCTTAGTTCATCAATTCTCATCAGTTATTTCTACCCGTACTCAAACGATACGGAAAAAAATATATTGCCTTTTGTTATATAATTCATCTTCAGAATAAAAAATATCTGTAGTGAAGTTTTGAATCTGCAGTGGTATGAAATTCAATTATATTTACGCGGTTTAATTAAATTTCTATTGCTATTTCGTCTGATCAGATGAAAATTTATTTCGGGTTGGCACGTTGTGTGAAAGTGTGACAATCACAGTAAAAAGCTGAGGTACTTCTGATTAAGGTATCGGAGTCAAGGTTTATGTGTTTCTTTAAAAAGCGAGGCCATATTTTGTAGGAAAAAAATTGAGATAGAATCAGTGTTTAAGCAAGCATAAGAAGTGAGATTTAT
>NC_134476.1:38783419-38785919 GCF_964194025.1 Convolutriloba macropyga
CTCTCTCACAAACACACACACACAAACAACACAAACACACACACACACAAACACACACACACAAACACACACACAACACACTCTCTCACAAACACACACACACAAACACACGCACACAAACACACTCTCTCACAAACACACACACACACAACACACTCTCTCACAAACACCCACACACACACACACATACACACACACAACACACTCGCTCACAAACACACACACACACAAACACACTCTCTCACAAACACACACACACACACAAACACACTCTCTCACAAACACACACACACAACACACTCCCTCACAAACACACACACACAAAAACACACTCTCTCACAAACACACACACACAAACACACACACACAACACACTCTCTCACAAACACACACACACACAAACACACACACACACAACACACTCTCTCACAAACACACACACACACACACACACACACAAACACACACACACACACACACTAAAAAAATGTTTGTAGCGAAGTTTTGAATCTGCAGTGGTATGAAATTCAATTATATTTACGCGATTTAATTAAATTTCTATTGCTATTTCGTCTGATCATATGAAAATTTAGTTCGGGTTGGCACGTTGTGTGAAAGTGTGACAATCACAGTAAAGAGCTGAGGTACTTTTGATTAAGGTATCGGAGTAAGGTTTATGTGTTTCTTTAAATAGCGAAACCATATTTTGTAGGAAAAAATGAGATAGAATCAGTGTTTAAGCAAGCATAAGAAGTAAGAATTATTTTGGCCGTTGAAGTCAATTAAGGTTCTCTTACCCTCAATCAAGACATTTGTTTCGCCAGCTTGTTTTCATACTAGCTTGTTTCCTCCCCGCTTGACAATAAAGCCACTGAGCTTATGCGCACTAAGAAAAAGCTCACTTTACCTGCCAGTTTTCGATTAGGAAGTCAGTAAGACATCAAAACACACACACACACACAAACACACACAAACACAACACACTCTCACAAACACATATACACACAACACACTCTCTCACAAACACACACACAACACACTCTCTCACAAACACACACACACAAACAACACAAACACACACACACACACAAACACACACACACAAACACACACACACACAAACACACACACAACACACTCTCTCACAAACACACACAAACACACGCACACAAACACACTCTCTCACAAACACACACACAACACACTCTCTCACAAACACCCACACACACACACACATACACACACACAACACACTCGCTCACAAACACACACACACACAAACACACTCTCTCACAAACACACACACACACAAACACACTCTCTCACAAACACACACACAACACACTCCCTCAAAAACACACACACACAAAAACACACTCTCTCACAAACACACACACACAAACACACACACACACACAACACACTCTCTCACAAACACACACACACACACAAACACACACACACACACAACACACTCTCTCACAAACACACACACACACAAACACACACACACACACTAAAAAAATGTTTGTAGCGAAGTTTTGAATCTGCAGTGGTATGAAATTCAATTATATTTACGCGATTTTATTAAATTTCTATTGCTATTTCGTCTGATCATATGAAAATTTAGTTCGGGTTGGCACGTTGTGTGAAAGTGTGACAATCACAGTAAAGAGCTGAAGTACTTTTGATTAAGGTATCGGAGTAAGGTTTATGTGTTTCTTTAAATAGCGAGACCATATTTTGTAGGAAAAAATGAGATAGAATCAGTGTTTAAGCAAGCATAAGAAGTAAGAATTATTTTGGCCGTTGAAGTCAATTAAGGTTCTCTTAACCTCAATCAAGACATTTGTTTCGCCAGCTTGTTTTCATACTAGCTTGTTTCCTCCCCGCTTGACAATAAGGCCACTGAGCTTATGCGCACTAAGAGAAAGCTCACTTTACCTGCCAGTTTTCGATTAGGAAGTCAGTAAAACATCAAAACACACGCACAAATTTACAAAAACGACACACAACACACTCTCTCACACAAACACACACACAACCCACTCTCACAAACACACATACAACACACTCCCTCACAAACACACACACACACAACACACTCTCTCACAAACACACACACACAAACACACACAAACACACACACACAAACACACACACACAAACACACACACACACACAAACACACACACACACAAAACACTCTCTCACAAACACACACAACACACAAAACACTCTCCCACAAACACACACAACACACTCTCTCACAAACACACACACACACACACACAAACACACACACAACACACTCTCTCACAAACACACACACACAAACACACTCTCTCACAAACACACACACACACACACAAACACACTCTCTCACAAACACAAATACACAACACACTCTCTCACAAACACACACACACAAAAACACACTCTCTCACAAACACACACACACACAAACACACACACACAACACACTCTCTCACACACACAC
>NC_134476.1:38787954-38815454 GCF_964194025.1 Convolutriloba macropyga
GTAATAAATAGATTTTGGTCTGAAATAAGTATAGGTATAGGTATAGGCACAAATATAGGTGTACATTCAGGTATCGGGGTAGGTATATATTAAAGTATAGGCATATTAATACGTAAATTCATATGTATTGTATAAGTAAATGCATAGTCAAAGTTAAAAGTATTTTGTAGGTACTGTATTGAAAGAAATATCAAAAATCGAAACTTTCATCACTCTTTCACCAATAATGGGAACTAATATCCTACTTTAAAACAAAAACGGACAAAAGATCCCACTTCTCAGACAATAAATAATGGGCACTTCAGTATTAGTCGCAGTGGCTTTTCGATTCAATTCATCTCCAATCCAGAGTTAATAATATAGGTATAGGTATAGATATAAGTTTAGATGTAGGTATAGATTTAGGTGTAGGTTTAGGGACAGGGATAGCTATAGGTGCGGACTGTGGTACAGGTGGAAGTATATGTCTAGGAATAGGTAATGAAACATACTTACGTAGGGCATAGTCATAGGACTAGCTATAGAGTTATTACACTTTGTGAACGTCTATATTAAACTTTCTGAGGAGTTTGGAGAATCCTTTTCTTTGCTTTTCAAATGATGTTTTGGTTGTTGCCAACGGTTGATTATTTTTAAATAAAACTCGTTATTCATTCTCTTATTTGCCTGATTTTTCAGAAATTTTGATGTTTTATGATGTCCAGTACAAAAAGTTTTTCTGAAAACAACGCAAGGAAAAACAATGCGGAACAACACTAAATTAATGTAGAAATGTCAAAATAATATCTGCTCTTCTCAAAGGATTGAAAGTCAAATACCACAATTGAATTGAATTCAATCTGCTAGTTAAAAATCTAAAACGGCGAGTGGCGACATTGGTTTATCCCTCGTTGTGAGAGAGCGAGCCAGAACGTTGACGTGATTGAATTTTTTTCTCGGTATCAAATTGTATTTTAATTATGCTTGCATATTTCAAGTCAAAATTAGGTTTTCAACTTTAGTTTTATCTATTACGGACTTGTTTTCAGTTTTTAAGCCGTAATTGACATGAACGACTGAAACAACTTTTAAATTTTTAAGACAATTTTTAGTCTTTTACATAATTTTTTTTAGCTGTTTCTTTCATTGTCATGTTATATAATTCTTCGTATCTTTATAATGTTTGGCCTGAGCATAGTTTTTTGCTTTAAACATGTTAATTTTTAATATTTGTGAGTTCTGTATATTTTAAGTGGTTTTTGATAAATAAAGATGATTTAACGAAGCAACGTTTTCGCCTTTTTAATTTTTTTTGCGTATATCGACTGTGTGTGATTGTTTCGGGTAAATATTTTACGACAATATTTAGATTAAAACTATTTTTTGAGTATTTTTTAAATTGATTGTTAGTGGGATGCGATTTCAATGACAAAAAATTACATTTTTTAAAAATTTTTTCAGGTGTTTATTCTCTTCTGTCTTATTTGTAGTGCGCCTGTATTTGTTGAGCGTAAGCCTTAAGTGGGTTAGTGATTGGACGCTTTTTTACTTTCGGACCTAGCATTGTGAAAAAAATATATAAAACTTTCAGTAGGTTTTAACCTTTTGATCCTTCGTTTGTTTTCACTTTTTTAGTTTCATATTGCATGTATTTTTTGTTACTTTGACTCTCTTTTGTTTGATGTTTAGTCAACCAAATTTAAGTGTATTGCTCGTTTTCTTGTAGATAACTGTTTTGGAGTTCCATCTGTTAGAGATGTTTTATAAAAGTTTATCATATTTTGATTTGAAGACCTTGTCCCTTTTCAGCTCAGTCATTATTATTAGAATAATTAATTAGTTTTTTTTAAGTGAGAACCGGGCGGGTGCCTAAATGAGTTTATTCTTCGAGTCAACTCCGCTGTCTTCCGGCTATGTTTTGATTTACTTTTTCAAGATATATGAGTCAATTTTTTTCGTTCGGGAAAAAAACAGCTTAAAGAGAACTACATCAGACTTTAGACCCGCACAGTAAATTATAACACACTGAATACTGATGAACTTTTATACTAAAGCTTGTCAGTGAAGTCTATTCAGTAAATAAAATTCGTCTATAGATAGTATCGTAGGCGGTCGGTGTTTTCAACGTTTGTTTTCACCTTACGTTTGAAACCGACACTAAGCTTAGGTCATCCTTCTAAGTAACAAAATAGAATATGAGTAAATTTCGTCATTTAAAATTGCCTATGCTAAAACTTCATGCGCTCAAAATTGCCTGCGTCCAGATTTTCGTGCATTCAAAATTGGCTATGCATTCAACGTTTTGTTCACCTTATGTTCGAAGCCGAAAATTTTCACTAAGCTTAGGTCATCCTTCTGAGTAAGAAAATAGAATATGAGTAATTTTCGTCATTCAAAAATGCCTATGCCAAAAGAGTTAATATTTCATTCCAGACCACGAAAATTTTCAACGCATGACAAACCCCTCCCAAGGTGCGGTCATTTTGGTCAGGACATATCGCCCGTGTTGAGAAACACCAACAACGATGCACAAAGCGTCGTTATTCGCTGATTTTTGTCGGTTTCATAGGTTTTACTTCTAAAAAATGTTCGTTTTTGACCTGTCGGGTTTCTATCGGTTTTGCTGGTAAGAAGCGTTTGCGTTTGTCAGTTTTGTCGAAATTGTCGGTATTGGTGTAGGGAGCGTCGGCTTCATCGGAATTGTTACACAATAAAAAAAGTTAAGGTAAATTTAACTTAACGGACTTGAGGTAAACCGTTGATAAGGTAAAGTTAAGGTGAAGTTTTCATTAAAGTTAACTTAAATTTGCTTCTGGTAAAAATTTACGTTAACTTTGTTAAGGTAAAATTACCTTAATTTACTTTAACTTTCTTTTGTAATGTTCTGCAGTAAAATTACCAAAAAAAGTCAGGCCTGTATAACAAAAACAAACAAGCCTCCAATTCTCCTCTTCGAGTCGTAGAAACAGATGAACTAGACTAACAAAAAACTTACATTTGAATAAAAAAATTTTTTCTCTCGAGCGTAAGCAGAAAGCCTCCTACCCGGGTTGAGAAATTGCGACGAAATCGAAGCATGAACTGTCGTTTTTAGTCGACTTTTGTCGATTTCGTCGGTTTTTTATGTAGGAAATGTCGATTATCCACGTTTTCGTTGGTATTGTCGGTATTTGATGCAAGAAGTGTCGATTAGCGTAGTTTTTGTCGGTATTGTCGGTATTTGATGTAAGAAGTGTCGATTATCGTCGTTTTTTGTCGGTATTGTCAGTCTCAATTTGTTTTAGATACAAAAGAAATAGAATAAAACTCAGTGACAAGTGGTGCAGTGGAGGAGAAGGGGGCTAGTAATATAGGGGTCCAAGGTTCGAATCCTGGCAGGGGCCGTCCGTTTTTTGAGATTTTTAGAATGGCAAAAACCGACGATTCTTACGTTAAAATACCGACGAAAACCGATCAAAACAACGAAGAAACGAAAGGTCTTTGATCCTCAGCTTTTGAAAAATGATGAAAATGATGCCAAAAAAATTTAACTTGCAAATTGGTCTTAAGTACCGCGCTATCAACCGCTTCTCACAATCTTATCTGACTGAAAATCTCTAATTTTGGCTGGGGGTGGCATTAAAGTGAACTAACCTTCCTGTCTCCACGCAAGAAGTATTCTATAATAGCTGTAGTCAAGAAGATTAGGAAGGTTGAACACAACATATGCGATACTCATTAAAATGAAAGCCCTTGCAAACGTCTCTTTCCGATTTTGATCACGATTTTGATTTTGATATGACAGATGCGAACGCGAACCAGTTGATTGCTTGAGAATTCCATGAGTCATAGCCGCAACCACCATAGCATAAACACAAGTCCCAAATATGACACAAGCCTTCAAAGTTCTCCAACCGTTGTCGGTCAATTCTCCCTATGATATATAAACGTTAGATGCTTCACACCAACCAAAATCAAAAACATTATCCGCTATGTTCCCGGGCCGTGGTTTCACCCTTAGTCCACTCCTATCTAGCGGGGATTAGGGTGTAATGCGTATTCCCCTCCTATTTATCGGGAAACGAGTGAAAGAGTCCAATTTTACAAAATTGCATTGTGTTTACACTCTTTTCTCAACTCTTTTTACACTCTTTGCAAAGAGTGTAATTTAGGGTGGACTGCTACAAAAAAAATCACACAATTACCATTATAATCAAATTGAAACGCAAAATTCGAGAATCAGTTGACGCAATATGGTGAAAGTAACATTTTCGACAGAGGTAAGAGGGGGATCAATCCTCACTCTCTCCTTCCATTTTCCTTTTTTTTTTAAAAAAAATTACACTCCTGTAATTACACTCTTCCACCCTTAATTAAACGGAGAAATAGGGGCGTAATTTTTTTTCATATTTACACTCTTCACACTCTTTCCCCCGTCATTTTTGGGGAAAATCCCAGGCGGGGTTACATGGGTCCAAACGGCACATTTAAGAGCCGCGTAAAATATTGAATGGTAACAAAGGTTGTGCCTGAAGGAAGAAACTTCTGATCAGACCATCCCAGACCGAAGTAACCTCTGATCAGACAGATGGGCACTCGAACTGCTCTCGAAGTTGTCTCCGATCAGACTTTCCCAAATGGCAATTACCAGACCAAATCCAGACCATTGTTCAGATACTTGTGCTTTTGAAATGGCCTATAATCAGACCAACTTCAGGCCGAAACTGTCACTGATCAGATCATTTTCTACATCGTCGGGTTGTCGTACGCCGATGCCCATATAATTTCTAAATCAGACTCTAGTGAGTTCAGAATAATCCGATAAGGGAAAACTTTTGAGAAAATTGATTTTGGCAATAATAAATTCAACTAAATAAAAACAACTGTTAGAGTACTGCCAATGAAAAAACCAAAGTGTTGAAAAAAAAGTTAAGTGTGCCAATAGTGCATGTTTTTGTTCCAATTGATGAACTTAGACAGCTTTCCATGAAAAACCTTTTGATCTACAGTTCTTCAAAGTTACTTTTCAAGGGGACCATCAGTTGCTATCAGCTGCATTGCTTGGTTCTGAGAAGCGCCATAGCACTCTCGATTAGTCTCTGGCAAGCACGTTGTTTCATTGCGGCCTCTTTGCAGAGACAACTTCTCTCAGTCAACAGTATTACAAAAATCATTGTCAGAAAATGTTGCCTGAATTTGCTTCTAATGAGACGCAGTTGCGCTGGATGTCGTTTCTCATCATACTATTATGCGCTAGAGTCTGCCTCTGGTCAGACCGTCTCAGACGGAAGTGACCTCTGATCAGACCAAAGTCAGAGAATTGTTCGGATTTTTGGGCGCACGAGCCAATTCCCGTACCTGTATATTTCGCGTGGAAACACAGCAACTGCCTTTGGCTTGTGTCTGATCAGAAGTCATTTGCGTCTAGCACCTCAAACTGAAAAATGTTTTCCGTTTTCAAATATTACGTAACTGTGTTTGTTATCTAATTTAAAAAAGCTGTAAAAACTGTTTTAAATAAGGTTTCACTTACAGTACTTTTGAAGACAAAAGCTTTCGGTACAAAGAACATATAGGTACAAAGCTGCATTGCTTTTATTATAGCTTAATGCTGGCATGCTATTTCACCGTCCGTAAAGACTATTGCAGACCTCTTCATCGCATCTGATTCAGGATTTTTGCTCTTTTTTGTCACGTAACTGACATATCAAAACTAGGTTGTACTTCATTCCTAATCAGCAAAACAATTTCACCAGCACTACAAATTCTCTCGGGTAGAAACTCTTCTGATCCTAGATAGGACAAGATGGGAGATTTGCTGTGATGTCTGCAGATAGCAATTCGACTCTAATACGATTGTTCCCACTATCTTGTCCTCTCTCTTCCATAATAAGAATCTATAAGAATTTCAAGAACATTTCAAAATGGACGCATCTTTTTTTTCTGATACACTGAAAGACCACAATGGTTCTGGTGGACTTTTAGAATTTCGCATCATGGAGCCATTCTGCAGAGAACCATGCTCAAATGAAGATGCAAAGAGCCACGTTTCTGGTTGAGGAAGAGTTATCAACATCAACTTTTGGTTTCTCGAGGAGTTATGAAGCCAGCATAATCGATTGTCTCCAAATTTTGTGTTGAGTTAGCTGTGAGGTCGCTAATTGCTTCAGATTTGTAAACGTTTCGATAAAATCAAGATCTTCAGTTGCTGTTTTCCAACAATCGTTTCACCTACAGCCGAGCATTGATCTGCCGATACCAACTAGCCTGCTTTCAACTATTGTAACGGCTGCTCTCCTATCAAAGTCAAGGAAAACTTTACACCGCCCAGTTCGTTTCAGCGGTTTCAAATCTGTCCGGATATTGTGTTTTTGCAGTTAACTTTTGTGAACTGTATTATCCGCTATACTATAGAATGCCGTTGCATTACTTGATATTCAATAATGTCAAATAACTGCTTGTTCAGCTTTGCCGAATAACGAATAACTTTGCTTCAACTAAGCAAAAGTCCAAAATTTCAAATAACCAGTGAGTCTCAAATTAGATGTTTTTCAGTGATATCTCCTGAACCACAAATACTAGTGAGGTAAAATTTCACTGGTTTATAAACGTTAGGTAGGCCTACTATCTGATGTATAAATTAGCAACGCTGGGTAAACTGCGTTGTTGGGGCTACCTTTTATTTTTTATACCCAATCTTAATACATGGGCGAAATACAAAGTTTTGTATATCTTTGTAACCAAGTTCTCAGATCTACCGATCAAGAAACTGGAATCAGCCTAGGCAACTGGTAAATGAATGAAACAAGAACGAACAGTTTATCTGCTCTGTAACTCAACTTATTAGAACTTTGTTCCGCAATGTGAAAATTTGAGAATTTCAAAGTCAATTCTATTTTCAATAAGTCAGAGTAAAGTTAGGCTGTACAATCACTAATTTGATTTACAGAAACAAGACACGATAACAAGTAATTTAACGCTCAAGAAAGTGTGCATCAATACGCACTGTATGTCAATTTAATATACCCAAAATTGCAAATTTCAACTGATTTTTGGTAGTTTTTCAAGCTCCTTTTATGCTGCTAGTCACGTGGATTTACATGTCAAATTCAACTGTTGATTGGTTGTAGATAATGATGTCGACAGAATGTGATCACTTTTCCATAACGTCACTTTTTCAGTGTAAATTTGATGTCATGGGAAATTTGTTAACCATGTAGAAGTTTTGTCGAATATTCTGTATCAATAACATGTTGATTCGCAATCCAATCGCAAAGAATCTGATGCAATACTATTAAGTCGTAGTATTGTTCTGCTGGTGGTTGAGGTAGTTCGAGTTTGAGTTATAGTTTGACTTCATGAATTACGATTGTGTACTAATAATAGTTGCTAAATATAAATGTTGAACAAAATGAACAAATCCGTTTGGCTTCGATAGAATGTTGCATTAAATTTCACTTGTTATGCTATTCTAAATTGAACTGCTTGAAATGACCTTGAAGCGCTATTCAATATCATTCTGAGTTGTTAAACTCAGCCGCAATATCGCCGGCCCTGTTTTCCATCGCGAAAACATCTTTTCCAGGTAGTACTGGGGCGAGCTTCACTACTGGTCTCTTGTACACTCCGTTGTTCGTTCGAACTATCGCTGATGGAATCACACCGTCAGACCCATCGATTGTCTCCGTAACTCGACCTAGATTGTAATATCCACTCTTATCGCTGTTTTCGATCAACCAAACGAGGTCGCCTTCTTTAAGGGTTTCATTCGCCGTAGATCGCCATTTTTGCCGATTATTCAGAGTTGGCAGATATTCTTTACGAAATCTGTCCCATATGAGATTTGCATATGCTTGAGTTTGTCGAAAGAGCTTTCGATGATCAACAAATTTTTCCGCGCATGGTAGGTAGGGTAAGCAAACGTTCTTGTTGCCAAGCAAGAAGTGATTGGGGGTCAATGCTTCTAAGTCATTAACATCTGAACTCACTGGAGTCAAAGGTCTTGCGTTCAATGTCTGCTCAACAATACACATCGTTGTTGAAAGAACGTCCTCGGTGACTGATCTGTTCCCCAACACTGCATACATTGCTTTCTTGCAACTTCTCACCAACCACTCCCATACTCCTCCAAAGTGGGGTGCTGCGGGTGGGTTGAACTTCCATCTGATCCCTCGTTGAATTAGATGTTCTTCGATCCCTTCTTTGTTCCATGACGCAACATACTCGGCAAACTCTCTTTCAGCTCCAACAAATTTTGTCCCGTTGTCACTGATGATCGTATTCGGTTTGCCTCTTCGAGCAATAAATCTCATTATTGCATTGAGACAACTATCAGTGTCCAACTTAGGTACCACTTCTATATGCACCGCTCTCATAGTTAGACAAGTAAAGAGACAACACCATCGCTTTTCATTTCTTCGCCCAATCTTCACAATGAAAGGGCCAAAGTAGTCAACTCCAACATTTGTAAAGGCTGTTGAAGCATCTAACCGTTGTTCGGGTAGACCTGCCATTACTGGTGCTATCGTTTGTGCTCTGCCCTTTCTGCAGGTTACACACTTGTTCTTGATTGATTGCAAGGCATTTCGTATGCCTAGGATCCACATCTTCTGCTGAACAATGTTTCTTACATGCTCAGTGCCTTCATGTTGATTGTTCTTGTGCTCGTTTCGCAAGAATAGTTCAACTGCATGATGTTTCCAATGTAGCAATATTGGATGCTTTGCATCGAAGTCCAATTGGCTCTTGCCTATTCTGCCTTTGGCTCGAATAAGTCCTTCTTCATCTAGGAAGGGTGAGAACTGTAGGATTTTGCTGACTTTTGGAATTTCCTTTTCAGCTTTGAGAGATTTCATCTCTTCACCAAACTGTTCTTGTTGTAGTAACATGAAGATCGTTGCTTTTGCTTTTTCTCTTTCTTCAATGCTAACTACGAGTGTTGCTGGTTTGTGTTTGTTCAATGCTCGCTGTACGTATGCCACTGTATTTACTAGTCTGTTGAAGTTACTGAATCGTTCCCACTGGATAACAGCTTTCTTCTCTTCAGCCTGTATCATGAAGACTGACGAGGGTATATTCTCTTCATCTGAGGCAAATATGAGGTTCACCTGCTGTGGCCATTCGCTTTCTGGTCGCTTCAACCAGGCCGGCCCAGTGAGCCACTCACTTCTCTTGAGTTCTTCAATGTTGATTGCTCTGGTGCCAATGTCCGCTGGGTTGTTGATACCGCTCACATGTTTCCACTGTGAAACATCAGTCGTATCTAGTATCTCAGCCAATCGATTGGCCACAAACACTTGTTGTTTGCGATGGGAACTGTGTATCCACTGCAATACCGTAGTTGAGTCTGACCAAAAACTGCAACTTTTTATCCTCATTTCATATTCCTTGACTATCTGTTCTTTCAACCTCACTGCCATGACTGCCGCTTGCAACTCCAATCGTGGTATTGAAAGATGCCTCATCGGTGCCACTCTGCATTTTCCAATGACAAATGCTAAGTCAGCTGAGTATTCTTTTGGTTGTGAACGTAGATAGGCCACTGCACACATCGTGTCTTCAGATGCGTCAGCAAACACATGAAGTTCGGTTTTATCCCTCTCTCTGTTGAAGTATCTTCTATCGATGCTGGTTTCAGCCACTATTGGAAGTTGTTCTTTCCATCTCAGGAATTCTTCTTCTTCACTAGGCTCCACTTCGTTGTCCCAATGTTGTCCATTCTTAGTCCAGATGCCTTTCAGAAGTCGTCTCATATGAACACTGAACGGAGCAAACAATCCGATCGAGTCGAATACTGAAGATACCAGTGACAGAATCTTCCTCTGGGTTATAGGTGCTTCAACTTCCTTGTTTGTGCCTCTGCATACTTGAAGACTGTCATCAGTAACGGTCCATTGTAGTCCTAGCACTGAGGATCCCTCCGTATTGGGTTCCACTTCGAATTGCTTTGTGTTGCTGATTGACTTCAAGTCTTCTGGGATTGCGTCGGTAACTGCATCATTGTTGCTTATCCACTTCTTCAGTTCAAATCCATGTTGTGAGAGAAGAGGTTGTAGTTGGTTGAAGACCACAATTGCTTCTTCCGGGGTTTCTACTGATTTAATGAAATCGTCCATGTAGAAGTTGTTTTGTATTGCCTTGGTTGCTATTGGATACTCTTTTTCGTTGTCCAGTCCCACTCGCTTGAGAGCATAGTTCGCGCAAGTTGGAGAACTCTTAGCTCCAAATACGTGACGCTGATATTCGTATATCTGAACAGGTTCGTTAGTTCTTGGACGCCATAAAAACCTCAAGCAACTTCTATCCTGTTCGGGAACTTGCACTTGTAGAAACATCGATTCGATGTCGGCTGTTAGGGCTATTGGTCCTTCACGGAATCTGAATATTGTTCCAATCAACCCATGTAGCAGATCAGGTCCTGCTAGTAGCTTATCATTAAGGCATACTTCTTTGTACTTTGAGGCAGCATTGCAAACACGTCTTACTTTGCCAGGCTTGTTCGGGTTTAGCACTGGATGGTGTGGCAAATACCATTCTTTCCCGAAGGTGCCTTTCACTTCGGACTCGTCCAATATCTTTACGAATCCTTTTTCTAAATCTGTATCTATTGACCGTTGATACAAATTCTTCAGGTTTGGGTCTCTTTGGAATCTTCGCTCCAGTGAGTAAAGCTGACCCAAGGCTGAGCTGTAGTTGTTCGGTAGATTTGGCTCTAGTTCACTCCACAGCATTCCCACTTCATACCGCTCGCCTGTGAACTTTGTCCTACTCTCTAGCATCTTTTGTGCCTGCAGTTCCTTCTTTGACTGACTGACGACGTTGATTTTGGAAGCATAGGTTTCTATGTCCCACCAGGTTTGGATATTCTCAGCCACTTTCACATCTTCAGTGAAGGCGAAATGACAAACATTTTGTCTTCTTTTGCCCGTCATGGGTCCACTGGCTACCCATTCTAGCTCTGTTAGAACGGCGAAAGGTTCACTTCGTGTTCCTATCTTATAGTCCAATGGGCGTTGTAGCTCATAAGCATCTTGACCAAGGATGATGCCAACTTCCATCAAGTTGAAGCTTTTGTTGGGTAAAACTCTCAAGTGGTTGAAGCTTTGCTTCAGCTTGTTGTAGTTGTAGTTTGTGTTTCCCAAGGAGATTGACGGGTGTGCAAACGCTTCGATTGAATGCACCTTTGAATGTAGTCCCTTTATTTTTAGAGGAACCTTTTCTGTCTTCAGATCATTTGTTCCGTGTATGCCAGCTATGTTGAGCGTCACATCGGTGCCTTGGGCTCGTAACCTCTCTTGCACACTTTGATCGATGAATGAAACCGTTGATCCACTATCGAGGAAAGCATATGTGTTCAGCCTGTTGCCACCGCTCTGTATTGAGACAGGAACTATCTGAAGAAAGCTAGTAACTTCGTTACTCTGGTTGATTGTTGCTGCGCTTACGTTGACTGCGTGATTGCCCTCATCCATTTGGTTTTCTGAGTGCAGCAATCGGCTGTGCTTCTTGATGCATCCATTGATGCCGCACGCATTGACTTTACAATCTTTGATTGCATGTCCTTTGCCCAGACATCCGTAACATAAGCGTTGCTTCCTCACTGCTGCGTACCGATCATTCACACTCATGTTCCTCAATAGTGGACAGTTCCATATTTTATGAGTGCCATCAGCTAGCGGACAGTGATCACTTTGCGTTTGCTTCGTTTCTTTCACGTTGGAACTTTCGCTGAAGTTCGACGTTTTCGAGAACCGTTTGTCTCTATTTGTGCTTCTTCGGTCTTCTTCTCTTCGCTCTCCCTTGAAAGCTGAAAACCCTTCGTGCACGAATGCTATCCTAGATAGCCATTTTTCAAACATAATCAGATCAGGCCAATCTTCATCTTTATCATCAACATAGAACCACAACTTCTCTTTGAGAACTTGGGGTAGTTTATCTACTGCCATATAGAGTGTCGAGCTTGATTGCAGATCACCAATCTGCTTCTACTCTTTGAGCACATTGACAAAGTTCGAAACAATAACTGAGAAACTGATCAGACCTGTTGAGTCGTGAGGTTTCACCTGACTTGCTTTGTGAAGGCTCTCCAGTTGTGCATCAATGATCACATGAGGCCTTCCAAATTTCCTCTCCAGAATACTCCATGCAGCACCATAGAACTGTCCAGAATAGCCCATTCCTGAGATTGCTGACCTTGCCTTGCCTGTCAGTAGAGTCTTCAGATGGCTCATCTTCTCTGAGTCTGGTATTGGTCGTTGATCCACTGTAGCAATGAACATACTAGACCACTCCGGCCATTCGAGAGGGTTTCCGTCGAAGTTGTTCAAATTCAGCTTTGGTAGGCTACTACTACCTGAATAGCCAGTGTTGTATCGTATTAGACCAGCTCTGGGGGAAACGTCTCGGTCTTCAACACTTGAGGATCGGTCTCGTGAACTGCGATATTGTGAGAAGTGACTATGCCTGTTCACTTCAGGGGTTACTTCGAAGCGAGCTGTTGATCGTTCTGGTGTTAGAAGGTTGTCAATCCTGCTGGCCCAGTCTGAGACATCTTTCTTCTTTGGGGTCCAGTTGAAGGGTGATTTGTCGCGAGCACCAGTTGATTGGGAACGAGCATCATCGTTCTCCAATGCTGTTCTCTTCACTTTGCGCTCTAGCTCACACTCTTCCTCCAGCAGTTGATGCTTGGTTTCCAGTTCCTTCATTTGCATTTCTAGCTCTAGCTTCCTCCGCTCGAACCGAGCCTGTTCCAGTCGCATCTTGGTTTCGAATTCGACATCGAATTTCTTCATCCTTTCCTCGCGCCTTTGCTTTGCTGAAGAGGTTTCCGAAACATTCTCCGTCTCTTGGCCGCTTGCTGTTGCTCCATTTTGCACTGTTTGAGCAACTGGGTTGTCCGTTGGGTAGTTGTTGTTCTCGCTGTCGTTCACTGCTTGGGTTGCGTTGCTTTGCTCTGCATTCATTTTTGGTTGCGTGCCTTTGCTTATATATGCAAGCCAATGATAGTCCAAACTTGCTTTGAACTTCCTTGTTTCTTTCAGATGTTCTTCAACAAAATTTACTTGGTGGGGCACAAGCTTGTTTCGACGCTGCAGTTGCTTGGGTATTTCTTCCTCTAGCAGGTGAACAGTCTGTTGGTAGAGGACCTTTAGTTTGTTGGGTCGATCTGAATCTTCAATAATTTTGTAGCCAATCCCTGTTTTGGTGTTGACTTCTTCTAATAAATCTTGGAACTTCTTGTCGTACCTTTGTGCTGTTGATTGAAGCTCCTCTCTGCTGATTGTTTTAGGATTGCCTGATTGCCTTTTGCTTTGCTTGCTCCTTTTAAGCGAGGTTAGTTCTTCAACGTAATTTGTGAAGTGCACTCGCAACTTTCGCTCTGCCTCACTGGCGTTGCGCTGTTGATTTGTTTGATTCTCTTTGAGGGGTGCCTTCGGCACTCTCTTCATCAGATTGGACAGCAGTTTGCCTTCCACTGTCCGGGTCGGCGGACCAAATGTAACGGCTGCTCTCCTATCAAAGTCAAGGAAAACTTTACACCGCCCAGTTCGTTTCAGCGGTTTCAAATCTGTCCGGATATTGTGTTTTTGCAGTTAACTTTTGTGAACTGTATTATCCGCTATACTATAGAATGCCGTTGCTTTACTTGATATTCAATAATGTCAAATAACTGCTTGTTCAGCTTTGCCCAATAATGAATAACTTTGCTTCAACTAAGCAAAAGTCCAAAATTTGAAATAACCAGTGAGTCTCAAATTAGATGTTTTTCAATGATATCTCCTGAACCACAAATACTAGTGAGGTAAGGTTTCATTGGTTTATAAACGTTAGGTAGGCCTACTATCTGATGTATAAATTAGCAACGCTGGGTAAACTGCGTTGTTGGGGCTTTTTTTATTTTTTATACCCAATCTTAATACATGGGCGAAATACAAAGTTTTGTATATCTTTGTAACCAAGTTCTCAGATCTACCGATCAAGAAACTGGAATCAGCCTAGGCAACTGGTAAATGAATGAAACAAGAACGAACAGTTTATCTGCTCTGTAACTCAACTTATTAGAACTTTGTTCCGCAATGTGAAAATTTGAGAATTTCAAAGTCAATTCTATTTTCAATAAGTCAGAGTAAAGTTAGGCTGTACAATCACTAATTTGATTTACAGAAACAAGACACGATAACAAGTAATTTACCGCTCAAGAAAGTGTGCATCAATACGCACTGTATGTCAATTTAATATACCCAAAATTGCAAATTTCAACTGATTTTTGGTAGTTTTTCAAGCTCCTTTTATGCTGCTAGTCACGTGGATTTACATGTCAAATTCAACTGTTGATTGGTTGTAGATAATGATGTCGACAGAATGTGATCACTTTTCCATAACGTCACTTTTTCAGTGTAAATTTGATGTCATGGGAAATTTGTTAACCATGTAGAAGTTTTGTCGAATATTCTGTATCAATAACAGGTTGATTCGCAATCCAATCGCAAAGAATCTGATGCAATACTGTTAAGTCGTAGTATTGTTTTGCTGGTGGTTGAGGTAGTTCGAGTTTGAGTTATAGTTTGACTTCATGAATTACGATTGTGTACTAATAATAGTTGCTAAATATAAATGTTGAACAAAATGAACAAATCCGTTTGGCTTCGATAGAATGTAGCATTAAATTTCACTTGTTATGCTATTCTAAATTGAACTGCTTGAAATGACCTTGAAGCGCTATTCAAATTGATTCTGAGTTGTTAAGCTCAGCCGCAATAACTATGGTTTCATTGGTTTATAAACGTTAGGTAGGCCTACTATCTGATGTATAAATTAGCAACGCTGGGTAAACTGCGTTGTTGGGGCTACCTTTTATTTTTTATACCCAATCTTAATACATGGGCGAAATACAAAGTTTTGTATATCTTTGTAACCAAGTTCTCAGATCTACCGATCAAGAAACTGGAATCAGCCTAGGCAACTGGTAAATGAATGAAACAAGAACGAACAGTTTATCTGCTCTGTAACTCAACTTATTAGAACTTTGTTCCGCAATGTGAAAATTTGAGAATTTCAAAGTCAATTCTATTTTCAATAAGTCAGAGTAAAGTTAGGCTGTACAATCACTAATTTGATTTACAGAAACAAGACACGATAACAAGTAATTTACCGCTCAAGAAAGTGTGCATCAATACGCACTGTATGTCAATTTAATATACCCAAAATTGCAAATTTCAACTGATTTTTGGTAGTTTTTCAAGCTCCTTTTATGCTGCTAGTCACGTGGATTTACATGTCAAATTCAACTGTTGATTGGTTGTAGATAATGATGTCGACAGAATGTGATCACTTTTCCATAACGTCACTTTTTCAGTGTAAATTTGATGTCATGGGAAATTTGTTAACCATGTAGAAGTTTTGTCGAATATTCTGTATCAATAACAGGTTGATTCGCAATCCAATCGCAAAGAATCTGATGCAATACTGTTAAGTCGTAGTATTGTTTTGCTGGTGGTTGAGGTAGTTCGAGTTTGAGTTATAGTTTGACTTCATGAATTACGATTGTGTACTAATAATAGTTGCTAAATATAAATGTTGAACAAAATGAACAAATCCGTTTGGCTTCGATAGAATGTAGCATTAAATTTCACTTGTTATGCTATTCTAAATTGAACTGCTTGAAATGACCTTGAAGCGCTATTCAAATTGATTCTGAGTTGTTAAGCTCAGCCGCAATAACTATGGTCATTTGTTCGCCTCTTTCCCACGCCACTTTTGTCGAGTATGACATTTGTGATCTTACGCCTTGTTTGTCATAACAATACCACGCATACCTTCAAAAGTGGTACCTTGAAGGGTATCGATATCCTGAAAAGTATAGCTTGGCATCGTCAGAAGAGAATCTAATTGTACACCAACTTTGGACCCCAAGGCAAAACCGGCCAAATGCCCATTCCACAATTAAGAGTTGTCCACGAAACTCAAATCGTAGAAGATTCGGTTCCGCTCACACGTTTTTTCATAAAGAATGCTTCAAAAATTGGCTACCCTGCTGCAATGCCTAAAATTTCAGGCTCTTTAGTCCTGCTGTCAATGATAACTCCGAAACAGACCAAAAGTCACAATTGTCTTATCTGAGCTCCAGATCGCAGTTCTCAACTGGAATATTGAGAATATCTCATGATAAGAACCAATTCTTTTTCATTGCCTGCTATTATCTCAACGTCGAAATGGTACGAAATCTGGGAAAAATTTGGAGTCTCTCGACCACACTAAGAATATTTTGGCGAGATGAACGAAGAACAAAAAGGGCCAAATTTACTATTGATAGACCCGTTGCTGAAGAAGGCATGCTGTGATAGGCAGAAAGTTGCGGAAAAAAGTCTTACAACGAAAAAGATTTGCTGCACTAAGCAGTGGGAAGCATATTTTGGTTGATTTAAACCCAAGTTTAAAATTAATCAGCTTTTGTTAGCATTTAGTTTGTCTTGAGACTAGAAGATTGAGAGAGTGAGTTTTGACTTAATCAAGAGCGTAAGTTGCGTGAGGCTGAGTTTGTGCAGAGAATTGAGTAAAGTATCAGATTTCGTAGTGAAGGTTGCTATAGGGCCTTGGCCGAGATCAAGAGATTTGTGAGGCAAGATCGAGAGAGTCTGGGAGTTCGAGGCAGTCTAAAGAGGGAAAAAGCTAAGTGAGAGCAAGCTCTTCAAGACTGTCATTGTTAGTGATTGGCTTTCTTGAGAGGAAGAGGGCCAGTTCAGAGTATCAAAAGCTTGAAACAGGAAATTGGTAAGCTGGTAATTGGCAAGTGACAGTTGTTGGCGTAAGGATTGTAAGTATAGATTAGAGTAAAGTAGAGAGAGAGAGAGAGAGAAAACGAGAGAGAGAGAGAGAGAGAGAGAGAGAGAGAGATTTTCTACCGGTTTAGTCTTTCCTTCATACTGGAGGAACACGAGTCAGAAAGTTAAACTCCGAGGGCGAGAGCAACGAAAAGTTGGCAGAGTAGGCCAGTGGTGTCTCAAGAGCAGCAAGACGCTAGTGTAGAGTGGCAAAGCAGGTTAAGTCAGTATAGCGTAGAGTAGTTACTGACAAAAGAGGAGGAACTGGGCCGAGCAGAAGTGAGAAGCTAAGTGATCTTCTGAAACAGAGAGGACTGCTAGACAAAGTAGAAAGAGTTAGAGTTGAGGATCACCACAAATCATTAGAGCAAAAAAAGAGATTCATTGTTTTTTTAGCAAACATCGATTGGAGTGCATTCCCGTTTGTAAAGTATTTTCTGTCGGAAAGGTTTCCGAGTTGGGTGCACTGAAGGATGTACTGATGTACTACCTTGAAGCTGTAGACGCGTTACAAATGGATGAGGATCAAGCTATGGCGTCAATGCTTTGTCCGTTAAGAGGATGGGCGTTGCAAGCGCTTTCGGATTTGCCTTTCTAATTCTGGTTGTCGGAAACTGGTGAAGTGATGTTAGGACAATACTCTGACGTCATTGAGAAGAGGATATCTATAAGTAGGGAAGTAAACTGTGATTGTACGGACAACATTAGAAGTAGGGGAAGAAGTGTAATTGAAGAAAGGGCGGAGAGTGAAAATGTTAAAGCAAAAGGCAGGATAAAAGACTTCGTAATCGAGAACTCGGAGGAAAATTTTTAGCCAAGTGAAGTTGGTTCGGAATTAATGAGAACGGGTTGCTGTAACCTCGATGAGGTAATGAAGAACTTCCAGAACGTGGTAGATTTGCTAAAATTGATTGAGGAGTAAGCAGAACAATTAGAATTAAGTTTGTTAGGTGAAGTAAGCAGGGTAGAGCAAGTAGGTATTATGTATCATTACAATCAAAGAACCTGAGAGGAAATAATTGTGATCCCCAGTGAATGGCTCGAGTCAATTATTGCTTCTACAGAGTTTGAAAAGGAGTCATTTAAAAGATTTGATGAAGAAGCGTGTTAAAGAACAGAAAAAGTTTGTAATAGAGTTGAACAACGCAAAAAAATTGATGCACAGAAAGAAACGTGGGATAGAGAGTTACTGTTACAAGTTGTAAAAGCAGATGGGAAAATGCAGCGCAGTGAGACGCTGACTCACTTTGATATAGAGAGCAAAAAACAAAGAAGACTACAGGAAGAGAGTAGGTAAAAGTTTTTGTCAAAAATGGAGAAAGTGGTCTCACCTGAGGGATTTGAGTACTATGTAGACCGTTCATTAGCGAATGATGATAGAGATGACTGTCTCTTAATGAGTATTTTGGACTAGGAAGGCAGCGAGGTTGAAGAAATTGAGCTTTCTCTTGAGGTCTTTGGAGTGTCTAGCTGAGGACAATCCTAGAGCTAATTTGATGGAAGAGATTGCACTGTAATTGAAGAAGTCCCATGTTTAGTTGAGAAAAGGAAATGTGTATCTAGTAGAGATGAAGAAGAGTTTTTCGAACCGAAAAAAAAGTCAGAGAGAAACGTTATGTTTACGTTTGTCCCTCGAGTGTCAGTTCTGGATCCGGGCAATGTACAGACTCACAAACAAACAGGATTGGAGAAATTTGTAGAGATGTTTTAGTGGAGTGGCAACCCGGGTGACTTAAAAGGGAAATGGCCAAAGCTGTGTGCAGTTAATAATCCACAAGGTGATAAAGCAGATTCAGCAGTTTGAGCAGAGTTAGAAACTGGCACACGGGCCGTTGTGGACTTTCAAAGTAATAGGAGCGTTTTGCAGACTCTCAAAACTTGAACAGACGCGATAGAATTCAAGTTCTGTCAAAGGGTTGCAAAATAGGCTTCTGCTGGGAAACAACAGGTTTCATGAAGTTAGTGAATTATGCACGTCTCAAGCTGATTGAGCTCAAGGCCTTGATAACTGCACTTCAGTTCAGTAGTATCAGTGATGAATCCAGGGAATAGTTCAGGTAAATGCAGATTACATGTGCTATCCTTAGCTATAGTCGCTGAATTCGAATGGGAAAACTCATCAGAGATCCCTTTCGAGGGCTGTGTTTAGCGATTTCCACCAGAAAGCGAGATGAACTCTCCAGTTTCACTGAACTAATAGGAGGATTTGAGGTTTGTTCACTTAAAGACATGATGAAAACAACTGTTCACCATAAGGGAGTGATGAAGGCCTGCAGGTTTGTTTCCGAGGAATGTCAAGAATGACAGAGGAGCTATAATCTTACATTGGGTCTTGAGAAACAGACATGCTCACGTGAGTCCGAGCTGCGGGCCGGACTGGAAAAGAACTTGCCTAGAGTTGAAGACGCGTGGCCAGAAGATGAAGATGGAGGGGAGACTTTCCCGGTGTGGGAGAGTGATACTGAGCTCAAACCCGACGCCCATGTAAACAAGATTTCCTTGACTACCCCAATTTTAGGAGGATACCCGAATGTCTTAACTTGTCATAACAACAGGAGAACAGCTGAAGTTCCTTTGGTTGAGAAAAATTTGAGAGCTTTGGAGCAGTTCTTTATGAAAGGCCAATAAATTTTAAAAGCAAATCTTTCCTTTCAATGGTCAAATCAAGAACGAAATGTAGGACATCGAAGATTGGCTATGCAGAAGAGGGTTGTTTTTGGAAATAAGTACGCAAAACTCTATAAGAAGCGGCTGGAAAACCTCGAAAGCGGTGTCAGAAAGCGATATCTGAGAGGCAGGAAAGGCAGAATGGAGGCCGACTCAAGTCGCAGTGACCAATCAGCTGAATCACGCGGCTCATGTAGTGAGGATTTGAGATCCAGGAGCTGTGGTCTGGTGATAGCCTAAGCGAGTGAGTCTTGCAGGTCACCGGAGGACTTTGCAACTGATGAGCGAACAAATTAGTAGTTTGAGCTACCAGCTGATTCAGAGTACTAAGGTAACAGAGATGATGATCAAGCCAAAAGTTGCATACGGAATTTTAGATAGCGGTAGGAGTCCGGAGCAGGACCTCGTGTTATCGTCGAGTGATGACGATCGGAACAGAGGGGAGGAGCTCCATTCGTTAGTGGATTTACAGTACCTGTTTATCAATACAATGAGTTTCGTACATAGCAGTTTGGGAGATAGTAATCAGAGGCTTCGGTTAAGATTGAGTCTTGAAGTGGTTCACGGGGTAGTTTTAGCAATCAAGAAAACCCCTCCGAAGTTCAGTAAACGGCGAAGTGTGAGTTTTGGTGGAAGGTATACAAAAAGGTAATTGAGCGAATTTGAGAAGTTGGATGAAAGAAGTAGAAAGCAAGCTGAACTAGGCAAAGGCAAGGGGATCTCGAGTACTGACGAATCGATCGACAATACAGATGTAGTGGAGGCGCAACCAGACTTGACAACCGGTTTGTTGTGTGTGATCACAACAGAGGAGTTGGATTTTTGGTCTACTCTTGACAGTGAAGCTGGAGGTTCCTCGGAACAATTAGCAGTTACCAATGGCATGACCTCAGATAGAGTGGAGGATAGACATGCGGACCCCCCGTTGAATACAAGAGTCGAGGGAACAGGAGAACTTCAGAGATTTAATGAGAGAGAGAGAGAGATGGAAATGAGGCACCGCAATGTGTGGATTTTGAAAGATATTCTGATGACCTATGGTTTTGAATGGGAGAGGCGTTTAACTGTGTTAATCAGGGCCAAGGACCTCGAAAAGAATGTTATTTTTCTGTTTGGGGTCTTCAAACAACTTTGGAAACGGAAGCGAGAATGTTGATTCAATTTCTATAGTGTGGTTCTCACATGTTGATAGCACAAATGATGTAGTCTACAACAAAAGGAGGGAGTCTTAGTCAGTAGAAGAAATGCATTATGCGATGATGGGATCAATGAACGATCTCTACAGCAAAAGGTAGTAGTTCTGTCAGAGAGGATTCTGTTACGGTTGTCAAGACTCGATGTCACAAGGAACAATGTGGCTTCAGAAAAGTCGGAAGGAGAGTTGGAGAAGGCTGAAGCTGATGAGAAGATGGGAGGATATCCCTTAAGCGTAAAAGGAGGAAAGTTTATGAGAAAGTACAGTCGGTTTCATAATCTTCAGCACGATAACTTCGTCTTATTTTAGTATCTAATCTTGTGTTTCAAATTAGTTTTTGTGTCTAATCATTGGTCGTTAAAGTTATAAGTTAGTCCAAAATATTTGTTAATGGTGTTAAGTTTGTTTATGTTGCGAAATAATTGCTTGATATTTTTATCCAAACTGTAAATAGTGGAGGGTGCATAGAGTATCAGTTTTTATACACAGAAATTTGGTTTGTGAATATAAGGTAGAGCAAGCTAGTTGGATTTAACTTACATTGAAATGGTCTTAGAAACGTGAGTTGTACCGTGAGTAATTAAAATTGGAGTTACTAAATTGGTCACTTAGAATTTTTGGTGCGACGGCCGGGTTAAATAATCTAAAGATCCGACGGTTCGAGTAACCAGTTATTGTGTAGATAAAACGTAACAGAAAATGGCATTGATTTGACTCTTCATTAGTTGTTATATTTGTTGTATATATGAACAGAGACAAGTTTTTAATTTGCGTAATTCGTTTAGTAGTTTTAGCCATAAGTGTCCATTTGAATTTAATTGCTGTAAGTTTGATAAACGTTGTAGAGTAATACGTTGATGTACTATTAGTACTCATTTTTTGTTAGCGGTGGTTCACAAACTGGGCTACTAGGCTTACGTTAAGTGAATATGTCTTTTGTGATGTGTTGTGGAACTAAAAAAAAGAAAAATTATGTTTATTATGAAGCAAAATCTACTGATAAGGGAGATTAGGTGTATCAACAAGACCAGCAAAACCTTTTTTAAGATTAAGGTTGGTTAAGATTTTGGTCAAATGCCATTTTTAGAAAATATTCCGGAGAATAATAGTCTAGAAGGGAGGAGTGTAGAGTTTGGTATATCCTGTTATTCTCGCAAAATGTGGCAGTAAAAATGGATACGATTGAAATTCGGAAATCGTTCCGCAACATTTTGTAAGGATGTATATTGGCTTGCATTTGAACACCATATGGTGAACCGAATGTTAGTTGGACAAATGTTGAGTAGATAAATTATTTATTTTCTCGGGGGGCTATTTTATAAATATTTGGTATCTCCGTGTGTTTGTCGTAGCGTGTTTCAACATAGTAGGGAGTTAATACATACCTTGGGGAAAGTTCCATTGTTGAAACTTTTGTGGAATTTATTTTATAGATACCGCAGGGGGACTTTAAACTTCATAAGACCTAAACTCTTAAGTTCATAGTTTGACAGACTGATTAATTGGTAGCGTCATAAGTCTGATACTGCCTTTGTTTTAGTAGCTTGAATAGAACTCAGCTATGCATAAAGAAGGCTTTCAGGTCTTTCAATTGTTCATTTGAAGTCATAAAAAACTTTACGTAAGAACGGCATAAATAAAGTGGTCCACGATGTGAAGTGAACAAATTCTTTTATTTTAATCTTTCTTGTACGCTGTTGATTGATAATTTACTAAGGAGTAGAAACACAACGTTACCAAAACAGTGCCATAACACAACTGTAGTGCAGGAGTTGACGTTGTTGAGAGAGTTGAATTGACTTGATAAAAACAAGAAAACCGGTTTGCGCGATTGGAAATCAGACCACTTGAAAACACCGTAGAATCGCAGCTAGATCAAGCGGCTGAATTGAGAGCCTATAGAATGGTGAGACTGGTAGCTCTCTAGTGGCGACTTTGGATTCAAATTTAAAGTTGTGAACCATCTCCTATAACAAAACTCTGGTTGAATTTTGATTCAGTCTTGTGATCTTTTATATTTTTTGTTTATTCATTTGATGCTACTTGATTACTCGAATCAATTCACTATTCCAACTGGAGTTTCTTATAGCCGACAAGAGCAGCTTGGGGACAAAATAACCCTCCAATAGAAGTCCGTGAGCCATCAAAACACCCCCTTTCAATTTGCTAGAGTTTTGGGCGCTAGTCGGTCCCCAGCTAGTCAGTCTAAGCAAAGTACAAAGTTCTACACACCTTTACATTTTTTTATGTTGGTAAAGCCTTCTCCCGCTTTTATTCCATGCCTCCTCGAAGCGTTTGCAAATAATATCTTTGATTTCTTAGTGCCTTCAGGGCGAGATTTGGTAATTTTGTATCTTTTTCAGACCATAGAATCCAGAAATGTACTGCGAGTGATGTATAACTTGAAAAGAATGAAGGTCAGACCCTGTGGACCGTTTACTCAAATTGAACAATTGGATTGATACCGGGTTTGAATATGAGCTCAGTGAGCTGTTCTAAAATCGGATGAAACATTCTAGCCATTGCCTTTTCAGGGAGATTGTTACTGTTCAGAAATATTCAAGAGAAAGGTTTTAGGAAAAGATATTGTAATCTATAATAGACGGTGGGTAACCTGAAATCAGATTGGCTTCCGAAATAAAATGGTTTTCGTGTGTGGGTGTGGGTGTGTTTGTGTGTTTGTTTGTGGGAGTGTGTGTGTGTGTGTGTGTGTGTTTCTTTGTGAGTTTGAAGACACCTCTTTGGTGCAGTAGAATTGCAACCTAGAGTTGTCGAAAGCTAACCAAAAGCAACCTAGGAGTCCCACTTTTTGTGTAGGTCCAGGTGCAAAAAGAATTTTTGGTTTAGCTTGTATAGAAAAAAAGTTCGTCTCTTAGTTGAGGTTTTTCGCTTATTTGAAAATTTTATTTTAAAACGTCTTTTTTTTGCAATCGGGTCTTAGAGTTGTCGAAAGCTAACCAAAAGCAACCTAGGAGTCCCACTTTTTGTGTAGGTCCAGGTGCAAAAAGAATTTTTGGTTTAGCTTGTATAGAAAAAAAGTTCGTCTCTTAGTTGAGGTTTTTCGCTTATTTGAAAATTTTATTTTAAAACGTCTTTTTTTTGCAATCGGGTCTTAGAGTTGTCGAAAGCTAACCAAAAGCAACCTAGGAGTCCCACTTTTTGTGTAGGTCCAGGTGCAAAAAGAATTTTTGGTTTAGCTTGTATAGAAAAAAAGTTCGTCTCTTAGTTGAGGTTTTTCGCTTATTTGAAAATTTTATTTTAAAACGTCTTTTTTTGCAATCGGGTCTTAGAGTTGTCGAAAGCTAACCAAAAGCAACCTAGGAGTCCCACTTTTTGTGTAGGTCCAGGTGCAAAAAGAATTTTTGGTTTAGCTTGTATAGAAAAAAAGTTCATCTCTTAGTTGAGGTGTTTCGCTTATTTGAAAATTTTAATTTAAAACGTCTTTTTTTGCAATCGGGTCTTAGAGTTGTCGAAAGCTAACCAAAAGCAACCTAGGAGTCCCACTTTTTGTGTAGGTCTAGGTGCAAAAAGAATTTTTGGTTTAGCTTGTATAGAAAAAAAGTGTTTCTGTTTTGGAGAGAGCTTTTCGAGCCTAGTTTTTTTAGCTAGTGCTCTGCTCAATTCTCCTATAGTTGTTTGTTTGTAACTCCGCCGTAGCCGGTCCCCAGCCCGGTTGAGAAAAGGAGGAGGGGAACACACCCAGAACATACTGGAAAATCTCAAAAAGTTGATTTTTTCAATCAACTTGAGATAATTTTCCGACAGTACTTGATAAAAAAGATGTAAAAAAGTGTATGGTGCAGACGTTAGCTCGCCTATGATAAAGTTTCTAGCTCGTCTGTGGGGCTGAAGGTGGCTCGTCTATGTTGCAGAAGTGGTGCGTCTATGGGACAGTTTTTGGCTCGTCTATGTTGCAGAGTTGGTGCGTCTATGGGGCAGTTTTTGGCTCGTCTATGGGGCAGACTTTGGCTCGACCGTAAGTACTTGGTGCGTTTATGTTGCTCGTTCAAAAAAATTTCTCGCCTGTGTATGTTTGAACGCACCATACCCCCTGTGTGCGTTCAAAAACGGTCTGCGTCATAAACGAGCACAAACGATAACCTCGACCTGGGTTATTTAATTTAGTTGTTGCGGTGTTTTTCAATAAAACTTGTCTTTTCATTGGCATAAGTATTTCATATGTCTTTCCCAAGGTGCAGTAGCGTTAAATTGAGAAAGTTTGTCATTACATTCAGTCTAATAACAAAAAGGCAATGATGTTGACACGAGCAGAGGTAGTGACAAATTAAGTGTTTGAATCAAAATATTTTGCAGCACTTCTTTCAAAAACCAATTTGATTTCAGGTTACCCATAGTCTATCAGATTACAGATCTTTTACAACAAATTTTCCTTTAGGTATGTCTAAACAGTAACAAATCCATGAAAGGATCATGACTGGAATGCTTCAGCCGCTCAGCCGCTAAATTGGTAAATTTGCAAAAGATTGATTGTTAAAAAATTAAAACACTCTTTTCTGCGTTTTGTTAAACACATAGTAATATCAAACACACGGTACTATAAACGAATTATTATCATGCTGTCAGACACATATACAGCGAAAAATTGAACGTTTGCCAGAGAAGCGCTACCAGAGGAAGCTTTACCTGGACCGTTTCCTGTAAAGTTATGAAGAAAGTCTCATTGCATAATTTGAGCTAAAAACTCTATCCTTGAGAAAGCGCGATTCAATTGGAATTAGGGGACGTATGATCGTTTGTGAGGTAACCATAAGTCTAAGATTCGATCACAATAAAATGCAGTCCTTCTCAGCTGATTAATGTTTTCAGTGCTCTTGGTTGAAAATTATTGACACCGACCCAGGAAAGAGATAAAAAGCAAAAAAAATTGATCAAATTATCTTTCCTTTTTATTGCTTTATAACGCAAAACAAAGTGGGGGCAATATTTACTATGACTACTAAGTCCAGCAACTAGTTAAGTTCCAGGCTAGGTCTTTTCCTGGTCCAGCTAGAGTCTTTTAATAACCAATTATAGTCGACCAAGGTCTTTTCATGGGCTCACCATTGGTCTTTTAATAAGTCTGCTTTATATGAGAATACAAAATTTTTTAAAGATTTTTTCTGTTTCTGTACATACAGAGGTAGCACCGGGGCAAGTCTAAACTGCTTTGCACTAGCGCAGTCCAACTTAAAAAAGAGTTGGAAAACTGCCAAAATACTGAAGATTTTTGACAAGATAAAGCAGTTATAACAGTTTGAGTATATTGCCTCATTACTTGATTGAATGAAGCCAGATAGCCCAAGTGTAATTATCTTATTCCCATGACCCATGACAAAAAGATGGCATTGTTCAATTTGTTTTCCCCTCCAAAAGTATGAAAAATCTTCTTTATTTACATTGCAGTTTTTGAGGGATTTGAGAATTGTCAGAATAGTAAAAACTACATGTCGACTAAACTGTCAGCAATATTGAGTGAAAAATTTCAACATAAAAATTTTTAGAAAAAAGGCAGACTTATGAAAAGATTTATGTGAGTCGAGGTCTATAATAGATAACAAAGCTTATATTGGAGACAGCAGGAATGCAATTTGGAGGGCTCAATTTTTGCATTGTTCGAAATGTCACTGTAAGTCAGTTCTGGTTCAACTTTTGGGTGTAATGCTGTCGTTTTTATATTATAATTGATCAGATTCAGTAATCAGATTATAAGTGTCTGATCATTGTCGACGAGTTTTACCACCTTTGGTGCCAATTTTGTGGCAGCTCTTTACTTGAGTCTCGCTAAAAAATTTTTTCCGCTAACATTGGTCCAGCTGAAGTCTGGTTCTAATTTTGGGTCACGCTAAAGTCTTTCGTAAAATTTTCGTCGAGCTGAAGTTAAGTCTTTTTTGAAAATTTGCGATCCAGCTAAAGTTTTTTAGACAAATCTGACTCGCGCTACAGTGCAGCATGTCTGAAAGTCCAGCTAAACTCTTTTCATAGATCAAATTAGTCGAGTAAGGTCTTATAATAGTACAATTTAGTCGAGCATTTTGTCTTTTCAGATGTCTCTACCTAGCCCTGGATCACGTTCAAGATTTTTCTCTGATTAATAATATTGTTTACCTTTCCTCTATGTTTGACCTGCAGAGCGTATGAAAGATGTCCATAAAGCATTCCCATGATTATTAGGACGCCAACAAAAGCAACCCAAATTTGTATCAGTCGTCTTTTCTTCGAAAATTTATCCTTGTAATCGCAGGGCTTCTTCAAAGCTAATAAGAATTTTCCCAAAAATGGCAATGGTTATTTTTTAACTTCAGAAGTAATAGTAATCTATATTTGATTGTAGCAACAAAAGTGTACTTTGTACAGTATAGATGCTACTAAAAGTTGTCGACTGATCACTTTATATATAAAACAAATCTTCAATTCAAAAAACTACATGATACACACTAAATAAAGTTAAGATAATTTTACCTTAAAAAACGCCCTAACTCACCTCAACAGTTAATTTAGATTTGTCTTTCCTTCATTCACCTCAACTAAGATTAACTTTACCTTAACTTTAACTGGAAAATGAAGGGCTCAAATACATTAAGAAAAACTTAAGTTTTACTCTACTTTTCCTTAAAATTACCTGAATTAATTACCTTAACATTACCTTAAAAATTTCTTTAAATTTGCTTTAACCAAGCCAAAAATGTGTCTTAAAATTACGTTAAGTTAGGGTAGGACAATTACGTCAAGTTAGGGAAAGTTAAGGGCTCCGTTAAGGTAAAATTACCTTAACTCTTTGAATGTGTAAAAAAACGTAAAGTAAACTAAACGTAAATGTAATAATATGTTTAAAAGTGACAATTTTAGGAACTATATTTTTG
>NC_134476.1:38820454-38915454 GCF_964194025.1 Convolutriloba macropyga
CACAATCTCTCTCACACACACAAACACACTCTCTCACAAACACACAAACACACTCTCACAAACACACACACACACACATACACACACAAGCACACTCTCTCACAAACACACATACAAACAAACACACACACACACAAACACACACACACTCTCTCTCTCTCACACATGCACACACACACAAACATACTCTCTCACACACACAAACACACTCTCTCACAAACACACAAACACACTCTCACAAACACACACACACACACACTCACACACACGCACACAAACACACACACACACAAACACACTCTCTCTCACACATACAAACACACTCTCACAAACACACACACACACACATACACACACACATAAACACACACACAAGCACACCCTCTCACAAACACACACACAAACAAACACACACCTACACTCACACACACACAAACACACTCAAACTCACACACACAAACACACTCTCACAAACACACACACACACACACACTCACACACGCACACAAACACACACACACACACAAACACACTCTCTCACAAACACACAAACACACTCTCACAAACACACACACACACACACTCACACACGCAAACAAACACACACACACACACAAACACACTCTCTCTCACACATACAAACACACTCTCACAAACACACACACACACACACACACATACACACACACAAACACACTCTCTCACAAACACACACACAAACGCACTCTCTCTCTCTCTCACATACACACACACAAACACACACTCACACACACACACAATCACACACATACACACACTCACACGTACACACACAAACACACTCTCTCACAAACACACAAACAAACGCACTCTCTCTCTCTCACACACACAAACACACACACACTCACACACACACAAACACACTCTCTCACGAACACACACACAAACGCACTCTCTCTCTCTCACACAAACACACAAACCCACTCTCTCACACACACACAAAAACAATCTCTCACAAACACACACACACAAACTCACACACACACACACAAACACACACACACACACACACAAACACACTCTCTCACACACACAGAAACACACTCTCTCACAAACACACTTACACAAACACACACACACACAAACACACAAACCCACTCTCTCTCACACACACAAACACACTCTCTCACAAACACACACACAAACACACTCTCTCACACACACACACACACAAACACACTCTCTCACAAACACACTTACACACACACACACACACACACAAACACACTCTCTCACAAACACACACACACACTCTCTCACACACACACACACACAAACACACACACACACAAACACACTCTCTCACACACACACAAACACACTCTCACAAACACTCTTACACACACACACACATACACACACATACACACACACACACACTCTCACACACACATACAAACACACTCTCTCACAAACACACACACACAAACACACTTTCTCACAGACACAGACACACACACACACACCTGTACACTTACCCGCACACAAATACGCCACATACACACAGTTTAGAATTGCAAATAATGCCGTATTGCCATTATCCGTATCCGAAAGTAGTAACCAATGTATCTTTCGTATGAGAAAAAGCAGATGTTGATGCTTGATATATACAGAAGTATTTCATGGAGAAGATCAATATAGAAATACATTTTGTAGAGAGAAGTTTTGAGCGATGGCAGATACAGAAGGGGTAAAACTTCGCTATAAAGGCAGTCTGTGTAGTGGTCGGTATTGTATTCGTACTAAATGCTTGCCCCTTTTGTTAACCAATGTCATTTCTTTTTTTAAGGAAAGAATCAAATCCTGCTGTGATTAAATTATAACTTGCCTATGAAACATCTTGTTATTGCGCGATAACATCTTGTTTTTGCGAAAAACTGAAACAGTGGCCGACAAATGAATAATCGTTGCTTCGACAAATGTGTCATTGCTCGACAAATGTTTTAAAATATACTTGGCGTTG
The DNA here is from genome assembly GCF_964194025.1 of Convolutriloba macropyga. Classification (NCBI taxonomy): domain Eukaryota; kingdom Metazoa; phylum Xenacoelomorpha; order Acoela; family Convolutidae; genus Convolutriloba; species Convolutriloba macropyga. Next base: position 38,822,457 of record NC_134476.1, read on the forward strand.
CATCGAAACCAGAGACAATTACACTTCACCATTTTTCAATTAGCGCAACTTTCATTCCCGCTAAAATCGAGCCGACATATATTTGACGGCAATCCATTAGTCTCGTCATTAGGATTCGCGGGTAAAATTAACCCGTGTCCACAGAATGCAATTACCCCTAAAATTTCACATTGCCCGAGTTTTTTTATTAAATACTCGAGACCCATTACATGAAATTAATAGTTTTTGTGAAATTTAGTATGAGTAACCGCAAAAACTGCTAATTGTGTCCCTATTCTACCATTATTATTGAGAGAGAGATTTCTGAAATTAAATGTCAATTAGATTTTCTTTTCAAACTAATTGACACTATCGTTGTTAATATATACTAAAACGGTGGACAAACGTTAAGCGTGAAAATGAGCAATTGTTGTCACTGTTTTCTTTAATCGCTCGAAAACCGACATCTTTAAAAAATGTTGAATGTATATTAAACATGAAGCGAATTTGAGCTAAGATCGCCTACGGTCATAACTTTTCACAAGCAGATATAGCCTTATTCATGAAACGAGGTAATGAAAAATATTGACGAGATAGATTAAATTTACTGGAGAAAAGCGAAATTTTTCAAACAATCGTAAAACCATTTTTCTGGTAGCGAGTACAAAGTGGCGGAAAAAAGAGTATAATCAGCTACACATTGGTGTAAATTAAGTAACTCTCGCAATCTCAATGAGAGCTATGATTAAAAATAAAACCATAAAATTTTTTTTTGACAAAATAATCATAAATTTAAGGTGTGCTTGGTTGGGGAAATCATGGTTTAAATCATTTCTAAGTTCAGTCAATTCTCAGAAAGTTTTCTTGCGACCAATCTTGTGCCCACAAATCACCACGGCGCCCATGCATTTGAGTATTTGCCTTTTATTTGTTCCCAGAAACCCCCACAATCGGGTCTTCAAAATTTCTTCAAAATCAACCCACACAATCGGGTTGAACAGAAGAAATGAGCATTGTCCCCACTCATTGGGTGACAAACAAGTTCGCGCACAGCAATAACTGGGCAACTAAAATTGGGTGAGTCAATACTGCAAATTAACTATTGTGGGGCTGAAGGTGTTGTCGCAGGAATGAGTCTCATAACAGGGGATCTCTGGCGATCAGCATTGTGGCTGAACCTCTCATTAAAGTCACTGAGACTCCTTGAGATAATCAATTGTAGGCAACTGATAAACCAGCTGGTTGAAGGTTTCGGTTATCGGCAAGCAAGGCTATACGTTTCAAAGTTTTTCGGACCAAATCTGAGAAGCCCCCGAAAGATTCAAACGCGAGTGGTGCAAACTGGATACCTATTTCGGCACATCTTTGGGCATATTTTTCTCATTTCCTATCTTCAGCATTTGTCAGAGCAAAACCACACCTCCTCGCCGCATCTGAAATTAGACTGGGCTGCAGTGGGGAAGTTATGGTTACGTCTAACGCAGATGGTTGTCCCGCTGACCAGCTGGGCAAGTATATGTCTCCTGGCCTTGAGTTATTATCTGGAATCAAATTTTTCTGTTCGCAGACGGGTGATATGTTTGCGGTCGAGCAAGCAGCAAATATTCTATCCCTCACTCTATCGTGCCGCGATTTCATATCCCCCCGACCATGACAGCTTAAAGCGTGATCACCCAGTTTGTCCAGTCTGCCGTTTTGACAGTGAGGGCACTTTCGTTCCTCAATGTATAACGGAAAACCAATCCGATACTTCAATGCGGCTCTAAATTCATTTGGCTGAAGGTGAAGGCCCAGACTAGGGATTGGAGGTGCTGAAAGCCAGGCACCAGATTGAGGCAACGTCAGTGAAAGCAAACGAGCTTTCTCTCGATTTGAAGTCTGATTACCAAGAAGGTCAGAAAAAGCAGCATCGTCAAGTGCCTCCTGAATCTTGTGTTGCGTATATTGGCTAATTTCTAGATTCTTCTGTTCTTCCACTGTTTCTTTGAAAATTTGATTGTCTGTAATTTTGTCACCGGTTATTTGTTCCACTGAAGCGTCTGCCTGCGATACTCACCCAACAAACGCCGCTTTCAATTGGTCAATTGCTTGTCTAATTCCAACGCCAGTTTTGCTTATTGGTAGACAAGCCTGCTTCCAAGCGTTGTCACTTATAAGGGTGCCTAACATATTCTCAAATGTTGTTCTCTGAAGCTTGTCAAAATCCTGCAAAACAACAGAGGATTCGTCAGATGGAGTGTTACATCGCAGGGAATATACCATCTTTGGGGCACCAAGACAGCTTCGAAGAATTCCAAGCGCACAATGTGGGTCGTCTAGGTACGCCAAGTTGTCGAGCAGTTTTTCAATTTTTTTAACTCTTTTTCTCAAAGATGCAGCAACAAAACTGGGATTGCCGATGGCAGCACCCAAGATCTCAAGTCCTTCTTTGCTATTTCTTTTTACTCTGTTATCTATAGCGTTCAGATCAACGGGTGACCAAAGCTCACATTTTTCTATTCTGAGCTCTAAGCCGCATCCTTCACCTAAATTTGTCAACAAATTCAATGCTGTGCAAAGTTGTCGGTGGGTACCAGCAAGGATGCCATCATCCAAATACCAATTATGCTGTACTAGATTTGGTAATTTTGTTTCAATTTCTTTAATGACTGGCCACAGAGCTAGTGAAAACAAAAGCGGCCCAAAAGGATCCCCTTGTTGGACTCCCGATTGGCTACTTAAGTATGTGTTGTTAAAATGCAAATGACTGTGTTGTGAGTAGCAAAAAGTCGCAAAAGGGGCAACACTAGGTAAGAATTTTGCGACTGCTTCCAAAACCTTGCTTCTTTTTACCGAATTGAAGGCATTTTTGAAATCAATCTGCAATATTCCGGAATCTTTTGACCTTTACAGTTTTTCAAAGGAAACTCTTGTTGCATGTACTATGCCCTCAGCACCACCCTTGACTGCTACCCCCAATTGTTTTGTGTTAAAAAGATCAGCAGCATCTGAATTCGCTTCACGAGCTATGCATTTAGCAATAAGACGTCGAATGACTTCCCCAACAGCGATAGGACGGACCCCACCTTTCAATTTTTTCAATGCAGTTATTGCTGCACTATATAGTATAGGAGCAACGAATTCGGGAAGCTGACCCCTGCTAGATCAGTCGACAAATTTTGTTAAATTAGTGATTGCTCGCTTTGATTGATCAGGGGCACCGCAGTTTACTGCATGCAGCAGATGCTCGGGATACATTTTCGACGTCCCAGCTGCAGTAAATTTGGAGAACGACTCGATTTGGAAGAATACTGATGCCTCGTCAAATTGATATGCGTTCGTGTTAGCATCTTGATCAAATTGGTGGTCAGGTTGCTTTTCCTTAGGATGGAGATTTTTAAGTTCATTCAACGTTGCAGCATTGTCAGGTGCGACGCCGTCAGAAGACTGAACTTTCACTGCCCTCCAAAACTGCCCCTGCAGACAAAGAGATTTCGCGCGGCTTGCTAAGGCGTCTATTGACTCATTGCTAGTTTTATTTGACTGCTTCATTGAGGCCGCTTCGTACCACAGTGCAGCATAATCACCTGATTTCCATCGCTCAAGTCTGCTCAACAACTGTTTCTCTTGCTGCTGCTTGTGTTTCTTGCCCCCACAATTAGACGCGCGTAGAACACATTTGCTAATTGCAAAGAGTTTTTTCCAATTTTCTATCGATTGCGCGTGTGAAATGCAAGCATCGATAACGGATGTTAGTAATTCTGACCATCTCACCCGAAACATTACAGGAATGAACCTTAGGGTAGGGATGTGCTTACTGCTGATGGTTTCGAGATCTGGGAGTTCATTTAGATTTATATCTGTTGTAGCTAGATTTGGTGAACTCGCGGATGGCACAATCTCGTCTATTCGCTTCGCTAAATCGCGTGGTATCTTTTTCACTTTAGACAGTAAAGGCGTAAATTGCGAGTAGGCCCATATTGATTTGGAGCACACCATCTCACCAAAGTTCGGTCCCCACTGGTCATATCTAATTTTAGTTTTTCCAACATGATGTTCGATAACAGGTTATCTGGTACAGTTTATCCTTTTTGTCGGGGTAGAAAAGTGTTGTTTTGGGGGGCACTTGAAAGCGGGAAGCGTTGTCATCAATTTTTAAATTATTCATTTGCTGAGTCAGTCCCGAAGATAAATTGCATTGTTTTGCCCCCCGACTAAGCTCTGTAGTATTCTTAGTCTCAGCTAACGAAACCTTCTTGCTTTCTCTAGTTTTCATAACTGTTAACATTGAATGCGCAATTGCCTATCAAGTTTTTTTTAATCCCACCAGATAAAAAAACAAGGGCGGGGGTCGTTTTGGTTAGATCTCACCGGTTTGAGATCCACACCAGCTGCTGAAGAACCACTACATAATTGATTTGCTCACGTGCACATTGCTTCTGATAGGATAACAGCTAAAAAAAAGTTGGTGGGGGATCAATCTAGGGTGCTCAAGATTCGGTGTAAAATTTGTTTCTATTTTCGTCTTGCTTGTTGAAATCAAGAGAGCAACTTGAACGCACGTGTAATTAACATAAAAATTATATTGCCATCTCGAAAACAAAAAAAAACATAATTGGTTCCGTATTGAAGTTCGGTAACTTCGCAATGGCAATAGCAGAAGTGTTGCATTGTTATAAACTTCACTTCTGCTCAAACTGATTAAAAGGCAATCAACTGAAAATTTACGGATTCATACAATAAAAAGAGTATCACCAGTTGTTACTTCTTTGGCTCCGAAAACAGCAAATACAAGAATCACTTTCAAAAATGAAGATACGATAGGCTAAAACTGACCATATTTGACAATGCGAGCTCATGATTGGACCAAGGGCTCTTTGAAATTTTTTTCCATGATGAATAAATGGGCAGTAACATTTTGGCTCTACTTCATTTCACCCCGATTCATTCAACCCCGCTTAGTTTGACCCAATATAATTTGAAACTTCTATCATTTAACCCCTCTAACATTTCACCCCTCTATTGATTCATCCCACCAATTAGCAATCGACATTAAAGACATGTTTTGTCATAATTAAGAAAATAATTTGATGTCATGCTCGGTTGTGGTGGTTTCTTTACCCCCATATGCTTACTATGCTTACTGTGATTAGCCCCGCATTGTTGATAAATTTACTAAATTAATATTCCTAATTTTATAAAACATTAAAATCGGTGTGAATCGATAGAGGGGTTAAGTGTTAGTGAGATTATTGTAGAGGGCGGAATAAATCGGAGTGAAATGATGGGGGGGGGGGGGTTAAATAACTATGGAAAAGGCGTGACAACATCAATTTATAAACCAGCTCTACTGAATCGACTGATTCTGGTTTGCTATCATGATTCTGGTTTACTCCATCAGTTCAATTCCGTTTGTAAGGTCTCTTTTTTTAAATTTTTTTTATTACTTTCTCTGACTGTATTGCCTCAGAAACTCTGAAGTAGAAACCTATATGCATTTTTTTTACTCATATCATAATTGGTGGACAATCTATTGAAAAAATAAATTGGAGCTGTTTTGGATTTTAAGGACAACAGTGTCAATACTCGTCACATACTCCCGTTTAATGTCACTGCAAGGTCAAAACTTTAATTCTCGCCGATAACTTTGCAAACTTAATTAAAAAATAATGTTCAACAAAATTTCAACTGAACATTAAGGTATGTTTTTTTTGCAGAAATTGTATCTTTACTCACCTTCGAATGATTGCAGGTGAATAAGAGAAAAATTTAACCATAGCTCGGACACATAGCACTGACGCTAATAAAACTACAAAACTGGTAAAATTGCAAAAAAAATTAAGTCCTTAGTTTGTTTTTTTTGTGTTCTATACTTTTTAAATTATAAAAAATGTTCCGGTTTAGTTTAAATTGCTTGAAGCTATGAAAAGTACAGTTCGGAACTTTTTCATTGCAACCATTAAGTAATGGACTGTCAGCAAAACAGGAAAAAATATATTTTCAAGCGATGACTTGCAACCTACAATTAAAAAACAAGTTGCGCCAGTACAATATTTGTACGGAGGATGAAATTTTTATGTTTTTGCTGATCGATAGAAGAGCTTTTCTCCAAAATCTCATTCCTATATAAGTTATTAAATTCTTAGGCCTCTAAAGACTAGTGCAAACAAGAAGTATGAAAAAAGTTGGAAAAGTAGAAGAAAAAATGTCGCTACAAAAACGTTTCAAGGTATAAGCAACGTTTTGAACCAATTAGTTGAGGAAAATCGTGTTTTTATGAGAGAACAATATTTTTCAATAATTAATTTCGTTTTCTAAAGTCTTTTTTGAGTTTTTCCTCATTCTGCCCAAACAGCCCTCTTCATGATGCTCGCTATTACTGATTAATAATAAATTGTCAGCAGATCACTTAGTTTGAGGTTCAAATTTAAATTGGTTGGAAGAGTTTGAAGCAAAGGGTTCAAATTAAACTGCTTTTTTGTGCAATCATCATGAGGTTGTTTTTGTTTTTATCATCACTATCAGTATCATTTTTTGGTATCTTTTTTTCCAACGCAGAGTGTTGCTGTCAACGAAGCTATATCCTCTGGTATTTATAGGTTCTTAAGTCAAAAATGAAAAACAATTGGTAATTCCAATCCCACTGTTTCCAAGCTTATGTAATTTCTTTGAATTAAAAAGACGCCTAAAAACGTTCAGATGAGGGCATAGAAACCTATAATGTTCTCTTCATTGACTTGTAAAACACTCGTTTCGATTTCATTGCCAATTGTATGGCTTTCCATGATGTAATACAAGACATTATAAACTACTCCAGCTCTCGATTGCAACCCCCCACCACACCCGATTATGCCTCGCCCTACACCCGATTATGCTTCGCCCTACACTACTTGGGAATAATCCAGAAGTATCAACTACTACTACTATTCCGATTCCGAACTTACCCGGTTCCGTACTTTATAATCCTTCAATATCCGTACTTTATAAACTTTGAAAGAAAAGTGGTAAACGGAGTGAAATGCCGTTAGCATCGGTAGTCAGTCGAAATCGCGAACCCCTCCCCCCCCCCCCTCGCCGTCAATCTTGAACACGAACACCAACCCCCCTCGCCGTCAATCTCGAACACGAACACCACCCCCCTCGCCGTCAATCTCGATCACGAACAGCACCCCTCCCCCCCCACCCTACTCCCCCCACCTTTCTCCCCCCTTCGCTAAATAAATCTTCCGTGCCTTCTCTCTAACATTTGAGGATTACCTGTACGTTAGTTATGAAATCGTACCTGTCAATGTCACCTCTGTTCACGATTCGAGGGGATCGCAACTTTTCCCACGGCACCTGTGTTCAAGCGCGCCAACGGCTACTTTGCCGAAGGTTGCAGGTACCGTTTACCTGATTTGTAAATTTTATAAAAAACTGCTAAAACTGCACCCCCCCCCCACCCGCCTCGACCGGGTCATGGAAAGAGCTGTTGCGATCCAGTTATCCGCGTCGTGGACAGAGCTGTTGCGATCCAGTTATCCAGTTATGTCTAATCTACGCGTTTTACATTTCAACTGCTTGTGTATATCATGCGCAGCAGAGGTACAGCAGAAATTTCCGCTATATTCAAAAATTTCAAAGATTTTTCTGACTTTTCTATGAACAGTATGAAAAAGGAAAATCATACTAAACAGAAAAAACTCATAAAAAATTTGATTCCGCGTTTGTGTTTGAACATAATGCAAGGTAAGTTTACTATGAGAATCTAAGGAATCAGTATTGGAAGCCTCCTTTCTCATAGTTTACTATGAAAATCTAATGGATCAGTACTGAAAGCCTCTGTCATTCGAGTCCGGGTTGTAGGCTACTCGTTTATGGCTGATGATTCGATCAATATCAGCACAACTGAGAACGCTGATGAAGGGAGCGATCAACGAAGCGATGTTGATAAATTGCAATATTTCAACGGTAAAAGCTCTGGGTAAGCTAGGCTTTCTAACAAAAAAAATGGCCTAAACTTTTTTGAAAAGGAAATATTTGAAAAAAAATGTGGACACCTTTGACGACTAGAAATTAATTAAAGAAAATTAAGAGAAAAAGGTGTAACGCAATTAACAAACAGCTTTCTCTGACGATTTCTGATGCACTTTCTGTGATTAGAGAACTTTTGATTATTGATAAACCGTCTAACCGATGAATTTATCAATTTTTTTTATGATCTATCGGTGGAGGCGGATTTTACTGGGATCAGTTTTCTTCCATCGAACGACATTGACAAAGTAAACAATTTTAATTCATTTGGGCGACGTATTTTTATTCGGAACCAGTAACTGATCTCTTGAACTCCTGATCGTACATAAATTGCAACACTTTCTAAACTATATTTGGTCAATCAAATTCCATGTTAAATTCCGTTTTACGATATTGCTGTTGTATCTAAGTTTCCACATACTGTCTGTTTTATGGATTATAAGTTTTGCAAGGACCCAGGCCGAGGTGTCACCGCCATTCACCGCAAAATTATGTAAGATGAGCGGTGAGTGCGGAAAAATTTGTAAGATAAGCGGTGAATGCGGTGAAATTACATAAATCAGGCGGTGAATGCTGTGAAAAAACCTTAATCGCCTGGTAGCGGTGAAATTACATAATTTCACCGCTGAATTTAGTGGTGAATTTACATAAATTCACCGCTTTGAAAAAAAGTGTCCAAATTATGTAAAATAAGCGGAGAATGCGGTGAAATTACATAAATTCACCGCTTAATTTTGAAGCTATGAAAAGTACAGTTCTGAACTTTTTCATGGCAATCATTAAGTAATGGATTGTCAGCAAAACAGGAAAAAATATTTTTTCAAGCAAAGTCTTGCAACCTACAATTGAAAAAAAAGTTGCGCAAGTACAATTTTTGTACGGAGGATGAAATTTTTATGTTTTTGCTGATCGATAAAGACCTTCTTTCCAAAATCTCATTCCTATATAAGTTATTAACTTCTTAGGCATCTAAAGACTGGTGCAAACAAGAAGTATGAAAAAAGTCGGGAAAGTAGAAGAAAAAATGTCTCTACAAAAACGTTTCAAGGTGTAAGCAACGTTTTGAACCAATTAGTTGAGGAAAATCTTGTTTTTATGAGAGAACAATATTTTTCAATAATTAATTTCGTTTTCCAAAGTCTTTTTTGAGTTTTTCCTCATTCTGCCCAAACAGCCCTTTTGATGATGCTCGCTATTACTGATTAATAATAAATTGTCAGCAGATCACTTAGTTTAAGGTTCAAATTTAAATTGGTTGGAAGAGTTTGAAGCAAAGGGTTCAAATTAAACTGCTTTTTTGTGCAATCATCATGAGGTTGTTTTTTTTATCATCACTATCAGTATCATTTTTTGGTATCTTTTTTTCCAACGCAGAGTGTTGCTGTCAACGAAGCTATATCCTCTGGTATTTATAAGTTCCTAAGTCAAAAATGAAAAACAATTGGTAATTCCAATCCCACTGTTTCCAAGCTTATGTAATTTCTTTGAATTAAAAAGACGCCTAAAAACGTTCAGATAAGGGCATGGAATTCTATAATGTTCTCTTCATTGACTTGTAAAACACTCGTTTCGATTTCATTGCCAATTGTAAGGCTTTCCATGATGTAATACAAGACATTATAAACTACACCAGCTCTCGATTGCAACCCCCCACCACACCCGATTATGCCTCGCCCTACACCCGATTATGCTTCGCCCTACACTTCTCAGGAATAATCCAGAAGTATCAACTACTACTACTATTCCGATTCCGAACGCACCCGATTCCGACTCCGTACTTTATAATCCTTCAATATCCGTACTTTATAAACTTTGAAAGAAAAGCGGTAAACGGAGTGAAATGCCGTTAGCACCGGTAGTCAGTCAATATCGCGGACCCCCCCTCGCCGTCAATCTGGAAAACGAACAGCACGCCCCCCCCCCCATCGCCGTCAATCTCGAACACGAACACCACCCCTCCCCCCCCCCCCTCGCCGTCAATCGAACACCACCCCCCCCTCGCCGTCAATCTCGAACACAAACACCACCCCTCCCCCCCCCACCCTACTCCCCCCCACCTTTCTCCCCCCTTCGCTAAATAAATCTTCCGTGCCTTCTCTCTAACATTTGAGGATTACCTGTACGTTAGTTATGAAATCGTACCTGTCAATGTCACCTCTGTTCACGATTCGAGGGGATCGCAACTTTTCCCACGGCACCTGTGTTCAAGCGCGCCAACGGCTACTTTGCCGAAGGTTGCAGGTACCGTTTACCTGATTTGTAAATTTTAAAAAAACTGATAAAACTGCACCCCCTCCCCCGCCCACCTCGACCTCGTCATGGAAAGAGCTGTTGCGATCCAGTTATCCGCGTCATGGACAGAGCTGTTGCGATCCAGTTATCCAGTTATGTCTAATCTACGCGTTTTACAATTCAACTGCTTGTGTATATCATGCGCAGCAGAGGTACAGCAGAACTTTCCGCTATATTCGAAAATTTCAAAAAATTTTCTGATTTTTCTATGAACAGTATGAAAAAGGAAAATCATACTAAACAGAAAAAAACTCATAAAAAATTTGATTCTGCGTTTTGTTTGAACATAATGCAAGGTAAGTTTTCTATGAGAATCTAATGAATCAGTCCTGAAAGCCTCTGTCACTCGAGTCCGGGTTGTAGGCTACGCGTTTATGGCTGATGGTTTGATCAATATCAGCACAACCAAGAATGCTGATAAACGGAGCGATCAACGAAACGATGTTGATAAATTGCAATATTTCAACGGTAAATGCTCTGGGTAAGCTAGGCTTTCTAACAAAAAAAAAATGGCCTAAACTTTTTCGAAAAGGAAATATTTGAAAAAGTATGTGGACACCTTTGACGACTAGAAATTAATTAAAGAAAATTAAGAGAAAAAGGTGTAACGCAATTAACAAACAGCTTTCTCTGACGATTTCTGATGCACTTTCTGTGATTAGAGAACTTTTGATTATTGATAAACCGTCTAACCGTTGAATTTATCAATTTTTTTATGATCTATCGGTGGAGGTGGATTTTACTGGGATCAGTTTTCTTCCATCGAACGACATTGACAAAGTAAACAATTTTAATGCATTTGGGCAATGTATTTTTAATCGGAACCAGTAACTGATCTCTTGAACTCCTGATCTTAAATAAATTGCAACACCTTCTAACCAAACGCTACCCGGGTTGACCAAACTTACTTACAAAAACGAACTATATTTGGTCAATCAAATTCCATGTTAATTTCCGTTTTGTGATATTGCTATTGTATCTAAGTTTCCACATACTGTCCGTTTTATGGTTTATAAATTTTCCAAGGATAGCAATATTTTTACCCACAAGACAATATATGAAAGAAGTAGTGCGTCCTGCCATATATGACTATTTTTATGGTTTGTGGTTTATGGTTTATATATGTTCGTTTCATGTTTAGTAAGCTTGATGACAAGACCCAAAAATAAAAAAAATCTTGCGTGGGAAAAGTCTCAAAGTCAAATTAAAAGCCAACTTATTGAGACTTTCCAGTATGTTCTGCTTTTGTTGCCCTTCTCCTTTTTCATTTAGGGCATGGGGCTGGGATTGCTGGGATTGGCTCTCCCTTTATTCGTTTCGTTTTTTTTTCTACTATTATTCAACAAAATTCTAATTTTTTTACACGGCCTCAAAAAAAACAATGGAGACCGAAGCTTAATGGGTTACGCTTAATCGCAAAACAACAGGCGTACGAGTGGCTCTCTAGGCTCAATTGATGCACTGAATTTGCTCCTTCACAGCCAATTCAAGTGTTCAAAGAACTGCAAAAAACAAAATGAGTTTTTTTATGATCGTTGTTTATATAGTAAATTTCCATGAAATCCCTTTAAGACGTGTTATGTTTGGTAAATTTCTTTTTTAGTAGTTAACACGGCTAATACACAAACTTTAAATTTATTGATGGCGATGATCAAAAAATTGTGCTATTTATAATTTCAGTATATTATAAATAAGTCTCCCGGGTCGAATGTCCTCCCTAAAATCCTCCCATTTTGTTGTAAGAGTGGGGGGTAATTCGTCTATGGGGGGTAAGTTGATGTAAGAGTTGGACTGCAATGGGAGGATTTTTGAGGAATTACCCCCCCCCCCCCCCCCTGATTGAAATTGCCATGTAAGAGTGGGCTGCAATGGGCTGCGATGGGAGGACTTTTGAGGAATTACCCCCCACCCCCTGACTAAAATTGCCATGTAAGAGTGGGCTGCAATGGGCTGCAATGGGAGAACTTTTCAGGAATCACACCCCTGACTGAAATTGCCATGTAAGAGTGGGCTGCAACGGGCTGCAATCGGAGGACTTTTGAGAAATTACCCCTCCCCCCTGACTAAAATTGCCATGTAAGAGTGGGCTGCAATGGCAGGACTTTTCAGGAATTACACCCCTGACTAAAATTGCCATGTAAGAGTGGGCTGCAACGGGCTGCAATTGGAAGACTTTTGAGAAATTACCCCCTGACTAAAATTGCCATGTAAAAGTGGGCTGCAATGGGCGGCAATGGGAGGACTTTTCAGGAATTACACCCCTGAATGAAATTGTCATGTAAGAGTGGGCTGCAACGGGCTGCAATCGGAGGACTTTTGAAAAATTACCCCTTGACTAAAATTGCCATACAAGAGTGGGCTGCTATGGGCGGCAATGGGAGGAATTTTCAGGAATTACCCCCCCCCCCCTGACTGAAATTGCCATGTAAGAGTGGGCTGCAATGGGTAAAATGGTGTAAGAGGGGGTAAAATGATGTAGGAGTTGGGCAGCCAAAAGGGGTAAAATGGTGTAAGAGTGGGCTGCAATTGGCGGCAATGGGAGGAATTTTCAGGAATTACCCCCTGACAGAAATTGCCATGTAAGAGTGGGCTGCAATGGGTAAAATGGTGTAAGAGGGGGTAAAATGATGTAGGAGTTGGGCACCCAAAAGGGGTAGAATGGTGTAAGAGTGAGTGGGTATTTTGTCTAGAGGGGGTAAAATTATGTAAGAGTTGGGCTGCCAAGGGGGTAAATTGGTGTAAGAGTGAGGGGGTAATTTGCTCAGAGGGGGTAAATTGATGTAAGAGTTGGGCTGCCGGGGGGGGGGGGTATTTATTCTAACAAGTATTATTCATATATATTGACTGTCAAGAGTTGGAAAAGCATTGATGGTCTGGAGGTTAAGGCGACGCAGCTGAGGGTACATAGGTTGTGGGTTCAAGACTGGCAGTCTTCAGGTATAGGTGCTAAAACAATGTAAGATTGAGGGGCTAAAATGAAGTCAGAGTGGGGCTGCAATGGGAGGATTTTCTTGGAAAATGCAGCTCAAAACTCCTACGTCTTTTTGGGCTGCAGTGGGCTTCCAAGGGGGGTAAAATGGTGTAAGAGTGAGGGGGTAAAAGACAAATTAACTTCCCACTCTTACATCTTTTTGGTCTGTCAAGGGGGGTAAAACGATGTAAGAGTTCGGGGGTAATGGAGAAATTACCCCCGAACTCTTACATCGTTTTACCCCCTTGACAGACCAAAAAGATGTAAGAGTGGTGGGTTAATTTGTCTTTTACCCCTCGCTCTTACACCATTTCACCCCTGTTGGAAGCTCAATGCAGCCAAAAAGATGTAAGAGTTTTGAGCTGTATTTTCCTAAAAAATCCTCCCATTGCAGCCCCGCTCTTACGTCATTTTGGGCGGAAAATTTCAACCAGGGCTATTAAATAGAGGTCTAAAAATAAGTCTATTAAATATTGTCTATTAAAAATAAGTGGAAATTAACTTAATTTAAATTGCGATCAATATTAAGAAAGATGTGTTTACCTAGCTCACCAAGTATAGAACTAGGTGAAATATTGAGCGTGGTCTAATAACGAGTCCAGGAAACTGTTTTACGAGAAAACTCGGAAAGACATCACGCCAAATTTTATTGGTATTGACGGGTTATTATTTGAAGCGTTGTAATTTGATGCCTTATTTATCAGCAAGCAAAGATGGGGCATAGCATTTACGCACAGTATAGTTTCTGCATCGTCCAAACAGACCTAAAATAACGGTTATATCTCAATTCATTCAATGTTTCAAAAAACACATTGTTATAATACCCAATTTTTTTGAATTGAAGTGCCGTTGTTCGATTGTTTGACGTTGCTGCAAGACAAAAACAGTAGCCGAATTGAAAAAAAATACTGAAAAACAATAACAAGCAGTATTTTAACTTTCAGTTTAAAGAATTGAAGTCCGGCTCTGTTATGGAAAGGACTGTCAATATAGAATAGTTGTCAAAAGTTACTTTCTCAGAAATTCCATCAGTGTATTGTTTAGCAGAGGTTTTACCACAACTTTTCTAATTACCACTAAACTTAGAAATTGGAGTCTGGTTGACATATGTGCAAAAGACAAATGGTTTTTGCATTGGCATATAGATGCATAGCTAGGAAATAAGAAAAGAAAAACTCGTTTTAATAAAAAAATTTCTGACGGAACCCGGGTTGACAAAAAGTTTTAATCATAGAATTTTATATTATGGACCATTGACTTTATAAATCAAAAAAGATTTAAAAGATTGGTAAAACTACAACTTTGCCGTAAATGGAAGTTTTATGACTTCAACTTTTCCATAATATGGAAGTTATATGGCTACTACTTCTCCATAACAAAAGAAAGGAGGCATTCAAGGAGTCTTGGTTTTTTCGTGAGTCCTGATGAGCTTCTTAAACTACAAAGGAAATAGTTTTTGACTGTTTTTCTTGCAGAATAAGCAAAAATGGAGGCTTTTTCCAAGACATCATATATATAGATAATATATATAGATATATATAAGACATCATATAAAATTGCCCACCAAAATTTAAACGAAGATGCCAAGCAAAAATATTTTGATGCTTTATAACATTTATGGACAGGAGGCACTACAAAAACAGAATGGGTAACATTGAACAACTCCTTGGCCCAGAAGTTGCTATTATTTTTTTTAAAGATACGATTGACTTTTTGAGAAACATTTGACGAAATCGCAAACCTAGTAAAAAAATGAGACTAATTTTTACAAACAAAAATACATTCGCAAAAGTGGCGTTTCAGGCCTACACGTGGGTTATATAACAATTTTTTAAGCATCGACACATTGGAAAAATGTCGGCTTGTTATACCATCCTCATAAATAGCACGTACCAACAAAATAGTATGGGTCATATGATTTCGGCTGACTGTAGAATGAGCAATTTCCAAAACATCTTACAATTGTGATGGCTAACATATAGGTTGGCAATTTCATTTATGAAGTTGTATGACCTCAACTTTTTCATAAATACGGCATCACTGAAAAGTAATAGTTTCCGATTTTTGCTCATTTTTTTGAAACACTTCATTTGCGCTTTGTTTTAGCCCTTTTCCTAGTTACTCATAAAGTTTGTTAATTTACAACTTTCTTTATATGAAAGTTCTATGACTTTAAGTTTTAATAGAAGCCATAATATGAAGTTATAATTTTTTTAAACTTTTTGATTTATGGGTTTAACTCGGAAAGTCAAAAATTGCTTTTTATAAACGGTCAAGCGTTTTTCGCAACTCCTTCTGCCGCAACAACAACGTTAAGAAAACAAATTAATTTTAAACTACCACAGTAAAGTAGTCATGAGGTAATACTCAAACCACTTCATTGTGGCGTTTGACTCAACTCCAAACTAAGAGATTTTACTTGACTGTATTCGTTCAGACACAAACGTTTCATTTTAGTTAACATTTCCAGATGCTCTGCCATAAAATGTTGATAACCGGTTTTTGAATCAAACAAACTTAAATGCTTATCTTAGATTTAAGCTTCATTTGGCGCACAATTATAATTTGAACAATCATTAGGCGCACAATTATAGCTTCATTGGCGCATCATATGCAACATGTTGGAAAAATCTCCAATTATGGAGAGGTGAATTGTTTTAGCCAAAGATTGTCTTCAAATTTTGCCAGGGAGAAACTCAATATTTTCAACGCCTCATTGGCAACTTCTGTTTTGATTGGATGATTCTTAATAATATTAACAATAAATATTAATTTGTTGATCCACAAACTGTTTTGATTTTTTTTACTATTCTGCTGAACATGCAAAATTGTTTCATTGTCTCATTTTTGATTCCCTTTTCTATGCTGATTAAAAAAAAACTATTGTTAAGACGCAATATTTATCGAAAAACAAATATATCAACAGTTTATAAAAATTCCTTTTCTGTCGACAGTACAAAATGTCATAAAGCAAAACGGCCTGATTTCCGTGTGACTTTTTCCAATTTTTGTAGAAACCCAATTAATATTTAAATAATTTTCTTCCCAATTTTAACATACAGATGGATCAGTTTCATTATTACTGACAGCTACTCTATTTTTTAATGTTTTTCACAAAAAAAAATCAGGCTGGATAAAAACCTAATTTCAAATGTCAATCAACCAAATAAAGACCCATTACTTTGTTTGGTTTTGATATAGGTGATTTTAAGCACTCTAGAAGTTGTTCAAAGCAGTCTTCAGATGTTAGCTAGTTCCAGGAATTTAGAAAAAGTAATTGTTTTAAAGAACACAGTAAGTATTACTTATACGTATAGTCCTGTTCTACAATCCAGTCGAATTTAGTTTCACGTTTATGAACGCCAACCCAAAATTGACTTTGTAGAAGTATCGAAAATTGGTTTGTGTATCGAACTGAGTTTGAGAAAACCTTAAAAGAATCTGATCTGCTTTGAAAAAATGCAAGAGCCATTCTGATGTAAAGATATTCGTCTAAGCTTTTTTATGTCTGTCACTTGTCTTGGTTATTTCTTCTCTTGGTCTTTTGTCCTTTTTTTCTACTGGTAAATAGTCTTTTTTCTGTTTATTTCCGACTGACAATTTTTGTATTAATGTCTCTTTTTTTTGAATCTGTGCATTATAAAGGTAAAAGATCCTGAATAACGTGCTTTTGTTTCAAAGGCAAAATTAACTTTATTTCTCTGTTTGGAAAAAACAGGAAACCTTGATGAGCTTCAAATAATCTTTTTTGTTTTTGACTGCTGCATCATCAATTCTTTTCCAGAAGCCTAGAAAAGCAAAGCCGAGTAGGGATCCTTTTACAGCCTTAAGGTATAAAGAGTTTGGGCTACTTATTTCTGCACCCGAAGTAGACCTACCTAGTTCTCTCAGACTAACCGACTCTGTAAAACAATGAAGATAAACTTCGATTTTTACGGTGGTAATATACTTCCACACCAGAGTCAATGGCATATACATCGTGCAACTATCTAATAGACTGACTGTTGTCAGTGGTGTTCGTGCTATATAAAAGAGGATAGAGCCTTCTCAGGTTGGAGGTGTACATTCAGTACTTGATATGCTACAATTAAAGTCCTTCTAAATGTCAATTTTATCTATTTGCTCGAAAAGTCTCTTTTATTTCAAAAAAAATTATTTTTCCTTATGTTTCGCGAACTCAATTTTTGACAAAATTAAATTTTACCAATGCAAAAGCAAAATTTATTAGCACGTGCAATGGAGTTTCAACCCTTTCATACCAGGAACTTTTACCCCGAAATTTTAGTTTTAAGTAGCTCCAACATGTCAACTAAAACAATCTAGTCCATCCAACACCTTCAATTTTGAATCTTCTCTACCTGCACTCAATTGCATCTTTTATACTTTTAAGTTATACGCTGTTAACAAGTTCTTAGGTTAGTTATAGTTTTTACATTCAATTATTTATAGTGTTTATGCATGATGAAAATGACAGCAAAAAAACAAAATTTTCTGTAAAACAACTGTTTTTTCAGATGAGGTGTACAATACTGAAATCTCAATGAAAAAATTCTGGAACACTTTACAATTGAATTATAATTGAGAAATTGTTTAAGGTTCGTTGGTGCAGAAATGTCAATGGCAATATAAATGAGGGCTGAATCAGTTTGAAAATGTCATGTTTTCCGGATTATAAGAACTCTTTTTAAGCTACAACTCAGATTGGTTAGTCTTGATTTTTGCTAAATTCATGCTTAAAAACATTTCTAAACAAATGCCAGAAATATATTTCATTTATGCCAAACTTAAGAACTTTTGTAACTCTTCAAGTAAGGCAGTTAACGCTGCTGGATTACATTGACACACTACCAGATTCAACGAATCTAGTTACGTTAATTGCATTGGTTTTCTGCCAGTTAGTTTTTTAAGAAAATGGGAATTTTTTTAGTTGTTCAACCTTAGTAAACTCTGAAAAGTCAGTTTTTAAAGCAAGTTTTTTATTATTGTTTGGTGTTTCCTCAATTTTGCATCAGTTCAAGAATCATAACTAGATTATAGGCATTAGTGAACAGTGCAACTGCATGTAAAATTTCTAAGGCAAAAAGAGGAATTCTTCTATAAAAAGAATTCGTCGACTCATTATTTGACAATAGCTGGACCTAGGTTTTGAATCTCGGTTTTGAGTCGAGCAAAACATCTTGGGTCTAGCTAAATTCCAGCTCTTCGGTAAAGTGGAGCTTAATTTATCTCATGCTAATTGGGTGAAGCACAGTCGTTTCCTAAGTCAAGCTCCGCTCAACCTGGATGCGATTTCATAATTTCAGCAGTGACGCCTTGACCCGGGCATAAAATTTATAATTAATGTAGACATTTTTGAACAGATCATGATGAATTTTCCATAGTCATTATTTATGAAGATTGTTGAAATCAACATTTTATTTCAATCACCACCTCTATTTCTGACTATGAATAATAATATATATTTTGTTCAAAGTTTACTATACCGTCTACATAATTATGCATTTCCCCATAATCGTAGTCCTCAGTCAAAGTCAAAAGTCTGTCATAAGTATCGCGAAACTTGGTGTCAGATCCAACTTTGAACGTGCTCAGCAATGACGTCAGCATTTTCACAAACTCAGCTGTCAGTTGATACCAGATGAGAAAGAAGTCGAGAGATCGTAATTTGGATGAGTAGTAGAAACACAGCAAACAGTAGCCATTTAGGGACATTGTGATAATTGTTATTATAAGCTGAAATGAAAATGCCCTATTTATGAAGGGCCCTTTTTCATAAATTGGTCCGGTTGTCTCTGCATTGTTTTGTCATAAAGATCATTGTAGTATTTTCGATATATATCACCTTTCAAATTGTTATTATTAAAAGTGGTCTCTCAAAACTGAAATTTATCATTAACTTCAATGCTTTTTACATTTTTTCTGCTTTTTTCTAAAGTATTTTCCGCTTTGTTTTGCTTATGATGAAGAATGAATTCAATCAATTAGAAATCTGTTACGACGTTTCAAAACATGTTATGAAGTTACGATCATTTCTAGCGGTAAGCATCTCTTTCCTTTATTCCCAACAAATTTTCAACTGTTTTTAACCATTTCGAGGCTATATTAAAGCATGAACGTGGAATTATTTTGCCTTTGAAAATCAATTCTTTCAAAATTGGAATGGTGTCCTCATTTAATCTCTTTCAAAAAGGACTTCTTGATCAGAAATTGAATCAAAACACAAGGCAAGTTGTTCAAATTATAGTTCTAATCGCTTTTCCCAGAATTATCTCTGATGTCAGATTTTTTTGAGTTTTTCTACCATAAAAGGTAATCAGTGTTTATTTTAATCTGCTAAATTGGCTGAAATGAATTCCTTATCCATTCTGGAGAAAAGAATTGATTCCTCACTTAAGATCTGAAAAAAATGATGGAAAGAATTCAAGCAAAATTCAGCAATATTCTTTGTCCAAACTGTCAGTAAATACTAAATTCTCGAACTTCATTTAAAAATTTAATTTTTTTTAAACTCAAAAGTTTTCAATGACTTTTGGCTATTTAAACTCACTTGTGAACTAGCTAGTCAAAAAATGTTTAAAATGCACAATACGGTATCAAAAATATCAAATCAACTACAGAATGCGAAAACACAGCTTTTCAAAGAGATAGCATAACAAGTACTGAAAAAATATCTCAAGCCAAGGCCTGATTGAAGTATTCAAAAAGAGTTAGGGTAAATGATGAAAACGAGTGCAATTTCCAACCATCCAATTTATCAATCAACTTGAAATTGAAAGAAAAATGATTTCTCAGGATTGAAAGAAAACTTAATGACAACATATATCAGTAGCTGCTCAAAAATAAAATATCAAAAGCTAGTTATAATATCAATTGCTTATCAAAGAAATTTTTTAAAAATAACATAATTTAGCATGAGTTAGTTCAGAAAACAGCAAAGTTCTCAACAATTAAAATGAAAAAGCAACAAAATAACTAAAAAATTTTCCTTCAAACAAATTAAAACCTTTCAGAATTTTTTTTCAAAAAGTCTACTATATAAAGAAACTGATGTTTCGCATCATAATTTTTTTACTGTGAACCAAAACTGAAAAAGACGGAGTGAGAAACAAAGGTTTTTAAATGTATAGAAAAATTACAAAATTAAACTAAAAATTGCTCCTCGTCTCATTATTGAGTTGCCTGAAAACAAAAACAATCAATTTTTTCATTGGATTTGTTCTTTTCAGAAATATATTTTTGAACTCGTCAAATCAAAACAAGACCTACAGTCAGAACAGTTAAAAAACTGTAAAAAAGCAATTCCTTTTCATTTTCTCAATTATTATTTCTTGTTTTCCACATTTACTGCTTCTTGCCACAAAAAAAAATGATTAAAGGCTAAAACAAGATGTAAACGTATATAACAGCATAAAATAGGAACTATTATTGAAACGAATATGCATCAGAGATATGAATTTTAACTTATAAAAACAAAGTTCCAATAGCAGGCTTTCTAAAAATGGGCTTTAAAAATGGAGTTTGTCCTATTTTCATTTAATTTTTTTTGGATACCAACTTTAGTGAGTCTAGTTTTTTTCTTTTGAGCAACGATAAATTCAAATAACCACTTTTGGCACAATGAGAGAAGAGTAAAAATTAGTCCAGAGAAATCAAAAAGATTGCACCAAAAAATTTGAAGAAAATGTGAATTAAAGTAAAGAGAATCAAATTTAGCTCGACGATGTTCAAAAACGGAAATAGAAAACCCAGGAAACGATTTAAAGAAAAATTTAGCGTTCCTAACCAACGAAATACTGAATTGATATAATGATGTATTTCATCAAACCATTAAATTTGGATCAAATACAGAGGAAACAAAAAGATGGAAAGCAAAACCTGATAAAATGTTTTCGATACTTTTTCACGTGTTGCTACTCTAAAGCAATTGTGTTTGCAAAAAATGAGTGATACAGTTAATTGCAATTCAAGCCAGAAAAAAAATAATAAAAAATTGATACAAAGGTAAATTTTTTGAACATCGGCGAAAAGAAAAGAATGTACCAAAACTCAAAATCAAGTATTTGAGACTCTTGTTAATTTTGACTTTTCAGTTCCACAATAATCCTACGAAGAATGTAATAAATCATGTTCAAATGATGACTGGCAACTCAACAATCAAAAATCACACACAAAAAAGCAAAAAAGCAGGAAACAATTTTTTATTGCAAGAATTTAAGATAAAAAATGGCCTGCATGACATTCAAATGCGTTTAAAAATTCTCCAAAGATCTCAATTATGAAAAAAAGATCAATTATTTTTTGCTATAACTTTGGTATTCAAGCACTTTGGCGGAGAACGTTGCAATTACAAAAACCTGTTTCGACAAAGTTGCAATGTTTTCAAAAGCCGGTGCGTAAAAAAATTACAACACTCACATCTCTAAATCTCTGTCTCACTCCCTCTCTCTCTCTCTCTCTCTCTCTCTCTCTCTCTCTCTCTCTCTCTCTCAGAAAACGAAAACCACTCTTATTTGTCTCTCTCTCTCCTCTCTCTCTCTCTCTCTCTGCTCTTCATTTTTATGTTCAGCAAAATTAGTTCAAGTCTAACAATTCGTTGTACGTGCGGCGTCTGACTCCGTCGAAACAATACTTTTTCGTACATTTCCCCGATTTAAGAAAACCGATCGGCTCATCTTCTCTTTGAATTGCAAAAAAGAACCCGCTGTGAAAGCTGGCTGAAAAATTGAGGGCAGCTACCAGAAACTGCAAAAGTTGTTATTATTTGTTGGGGCCGGAGCGGGAGAGGTAAGTTTTGTAATATCTTTTCTTGTGAATTCGTTTTCTGCAATTAATATATTTTTTAATGGTATCATTTTTAAATTTGGTTACTTGAATATCCTTTGAATTTCCGCTGCAGAAAATGAATCGGACCGCTTCATAAATCCTCACAATCTCTCCAAAATTGTTTAACAGAAAAGGACTTCTGAACTTCGAGACATTTACTGCTACCAACAAGTTGCTTCAAAAATCTACCCATTCTCTCAGTCCGATTCAAATTTCATACAAATCTCAACAAAAACAGATATGACCGAGAAAAATGGTCTATAAGTATAAAGAGTGAAGAAAAGCAGAAGATAAAAAAAAGAAACAATTCGCAAAAAAATTACGAGGCTCTTGGTTTTTGCTAGGCTCATACCTTGAGAATAGAGGCCACTATATATAAATTGTATATGTATATATATATATTTATATATATATATATATATATATATATATATATATATATATACATGATGTATTTCATCAAACCATTAAATTTGGATCAAATACAGAGGAAACAAAAAGATGGAATGCAAAACATGATAAAATGTTTTCGATAGTTTTTCACGTGTTGCTACTCTAAAGCAATTGTGTTTGCAAAAATGAGTGATACAGTTAATTACAATTCAAGCTAGCAAAAAAATAATAAAAAATTGATACAAAGGTAAATTTTTTGAACATCGGCGAAGGGAAAAGAATGTACCAAAACTCAAAATCAAGTATAATAGACTCTTCTTAATTTTAACTTTTCAGTTCCACAATAACCTTATGAAAAATGTCATAAACCATGTTTAAATGATGAATCGCAACTCAACAATCAAAAATCACACACAAAAAAGCAAAAAAGCAAAAAAGATTTTTTTATTGCAAGAATTTAAGATAAAAAATGGCCTGCATGACATTCAAATGCGTTTAAAAATTCTCCAAAGATCTCAATTATGAAAAAAAGATCAATTATTTTTTGCTATAACTTTGGTTTTCAAGCACTTTGTTGGAGAACGTTGCAATTACAAAAACCTGTTTTGACAAAGTTGCAAAGTTTTCAAAAGCCGCTGCGCAAAAATTTTACAACACTCACATCTCTAACTCTCTGTCTCACTCTCTCTCTCCCTCTCTCTTTCTCTCTCTTTCTCTTTCTCTCTCTCTCTTTCTCAGGAAACGAAAACCACTCTTATTTGTCTCTCTCGTAAACTCAATATGTATAGGTATATATGTTTATATTTATATGTTTTTCTATAGAACTTAAGAAAACAAATAACCGTAAAACGAATCGAAAATTTAAGGAAAATTGGAAATTTCAAATTTGACTTGGTTATTTTTAAAATGTATTGGCATTTTTTTTCAATAACTTGATTTAATTACTCCAAATTTTGTACTATAACTGCTTTATATTTAATAAGGAAATTGCACTTGAAGGAATTGAAAAACGACTCAGAAGTTGAGTGTTGAAAAATTTTGAAAAAAGTTGGAAATCTATAACAAATGTGCGTTGACGGCAAGTAAGTTCAAAAACGTATGAAGCAAGGACAAATTTAAAAACAATAAGTACAAATAATAAATGCCAGTAACGTACAAATTGAAAAAAAATCATTAGAATTGACACATAGGAAGAACTTGAAAATTTTGAAAATAAAAGTCAAAACAGGGATCCAGTCTTGTTGTAGCGTG
This sequence comes from Convolutriloba macropyga, assembly GCF_964194025.1. NCBI lineage: Eukaryota > Metazoa > Xenacoelomorpha > Acoela > Convolutidae > Convolutriloba > Convolutriloba macropyga. The sequence continues at coordinate 38,846,158 of NC_134476.1, forward strand.
TTTTTAACCTACAGCACAAACTATATGACCCTAAAATGTTTTTTTATCAATCTTTATATGTCATCATATGTCCTTTCTCACCAATTGTTGTTTTATTCATCTTAAAAAATAATGAAACTAAATACAATTTTCAGCTTTGTTTTCGGATTAATAAAACTGGATGCTTCCTAAGTTAGTTTGGAATATTAATTTTGGATAGTCAGGATAATCTCTCTCAGGAAATTTAAACCACTCAAAATTGTCTCGCTCTCTCCCCGCTCTATCTCTCTTTCTGCTCTTGACTTTTTATGTTGAACAAATTTACTTCAATTCTAACAATTCGTTTCTGCGGCATCTGACTTCCCTCAAACTATTCGTTTACTCAAATTTCCCCAATTTATAAAAACTGATCGGCACAACTTCTCTTCGAAAAGCATAAAAGAACCCGCTGTGAAAGCTGGCTGAGAAACGGAGGGCAGCTACCAGAAATTGCAAAAGTTGTTATTATTTCTTGGGGCCGGAGTGGGAGAGGTATATTTTGTAATATTTTTTTCTTGTGAATCGAGTTTCTACAATTAATAAGTTTTTTAATGGTATTATTTTTAATTTTGGTTACCTAAAAATCCTTTGAATTTCCGCTGTAGAAAAAGAATTGGCTTGCTTTATAAATCCTCGCAATCTCTTCAAAATTGTTTAACAGAAAAGGACTTCTGAAAATTGAGGCATTTACTGCTACCAAAAATTGCTTCAAAAATCTACTCGCTCTCTAAATCAGATTTACATTTTTACAAAAATCTCAACAAAAAAATATATGACCAAGAAAAATGGTCTACATTTAAGTATTATACCTGAACCAAAGCAGAAGATAAAAAAAGAGAATTCGCAAAAAATTTGCGAGGCTACTGGTTTTTGCTGGGCTCAACCTCATATATATATATATATATATATATATATATATATATATATATATATACAAATATTTTTTATATATACATATATTTTATATATATATATATATATATATATATATATATATTTGTATATATATATATATATATATATATATATATATATGTATATATATATAATAGAAATGACCCATCGGAAGAACTTAAAACTGGGATCCAGTCTTGTTCCCTGTTGTAGCGTCTTTTTAACCCACATTACAAACTTTATGACCCTGAAATATTTTTATATATCAATTTTCATGTGTCATTATTTGTTTTTATCCACCAATTGTTGTTTTATTCATCTTTAAAATAAAATAACGAAACTAAGTACAAATTTCAGCTTGGTTTTCGGATCAATAATATTGGACGCTTCATAAGTGATTTTGGAATATTAATTATGGATAGTCCGAATTTAATAGTGGGACGTCGTAACTCAAAACATTGTTGAAATTTTGTCGAAATTGGTGTTTTTACGGCTGGAAAGATTGGTTTCCGCGAAAGCTAACCTTTCCAGCCGTAAAAAACACCAATTTCAACAAATAAAACACTGGTGCATATTTTACAGATTAAGCGCATAAAATTCAGACAAACGTTGGACCTATGTATGCTAAGAGAGTTTGAAAGCAGGAGGCCGAGGAGTGCGTGTTTTTATTGTACGTACCGATAACCGTGGTAGAATATCGTGGTTGAGATAATCTGCATTGACGAACATCGGCAGGTCGTAGTCATAGTTGAACGTCACTGTCATTGTCGATGACATTACTTCAAATCTCCGTCGCTGTGTGTAACAATATATACTTTACCTTTTGCTCGACTATCAGTCCAGACTTGAGAGTGTTGAACAAATATCTGTGTAGTTTTTTTCTGATAATAGACAAGAAAATTTAATTAATATATGGTTTTAGTCGTCGAGGGATATGTCGATTTTTTAATCACCCAATTACAACCTCCTTAGTCCAATGATAACCACTGCGGGCATGGCAGACTAGCTTTTGATCTAACAAACTGCCGGAAAAATGCAATTAATACAAAGTTCAAAGAGATATGCTGCTGATTACTTACCATGGAAATTTTTTAATCAATGCTTTCTTAGAATTCTTGTCGGTTTTCTGAGGACAAAATTTTGTCGCAATTGCCTCTGCCTTTAATTATAATTTTCTTACAATTGTTTTGATAAAATACTTTGCCGAAATGTGAAACAAATATCAATGTCTCCAGTTATCTAAATGATCAAGGCAGAGAATATATCAAGCACCGCTACGTTAGCCTAATTATGAATATGTTCATGCGATTAAATGCTAAAATCTATTAGGAAAAGTATTAATTTCCCAAAACTTCAGTGAAAGCACAATCTTCACGAACAGCACTCAACTTCAAGTTTTTATCAATAATGGACGGCACCTATTGAAAGTCCGTCCAATATTTATAGTGGACGGTACTTACGAACCTAGTTACTGCCAAGTCTTGGTCAGGACTGGGCAAGTTTCGCAGTTTTGCACTATTTCAAAAAATTGCAGATACCTTTTGGATAATTTTTTTACCCTTCTGGGTCCCAAGAACTGAGAGTATAAAACTAAACAAAAAAATAACACGCCTGAAGTTCATCTATGAACTTAGTTACTGTCAACGTTATTTCAATAAAATTTATTGAAATAGCCGTACCAGAGTTTATAAGGCCCTAAAATGTTTGTTAAAAAATGTAGTAGTTTATAATTGCAAAACAAAACTCAAAGATTTTAGGGCTATCTGATTAAATTTTACTGTGATATTTCCTTAGTTTAGTGAACCAACCAATCCGACTATGCCAACCGGCAAACAGTGTAAACTATCACTATAAAAAGCAGTGAATGTGCAGTAGTAGCTTTTTCATCTGTGCAGCAGTACAATACAATCGCTGGCAACTCAGACCCAGCAGCAGAGCAATAGCCGCAAGCAAAAACAAGCTGACTTGAGCGCGGCTGCTAAATGCATAGAAACAAATATGTTTATTGGTGATGACCGTAAATAATTACTTGCTTCCCGTACAATATCTCAATACTCATGCCTATTTTTATTCCAAAATCTGATGCGCCGAGAAGCAAACAATTCACATCTTAAGATTGAGAGAGTTCCTTCCTTTGTTCTCTGTTAATAAAATTGTTGTTTGTTTTTTTTTGTTCGCTCAGGGCTGAATTTTTGCGCTGTATTATTGTGACCAATAGCTGTTCTTTGCAACACGATTTTTAATTGATCAGTCAGGAATATATGTTCATTATTGAAAATGGTAAAAAGAGCGTTGATTTTATTTGTTTGCTAAAAAGGATTTTTCGGTGTTGCAGGCTCAGCCTAAACTTTGATATCTGAAAATCATTGAATTTATGTCGATGCAGACGACACAAGACGAATAACTGGTTGCAACAAGCAGAGAAAAAGAGAATATGTTGTTTTCTTTTCAACCAGAGAAGAACTCAGCTAATTACAAAGAACCACGGCGGCTAATTACAGAGCTATATTGCTGGAGCATTGCAAGCTATTTTTTTTGGTTGGTTTCTTCAATAGCACATTCAATTATGTGCTACATTAGATAGTCATGACTGTAACTATGTGCTTGATTCCAATTCAAAATCTCGTTGTTCACGCCTATTTTAATTCTAAAAGTGGACTGAAACATTTTTAAACCAGACTAAAAAGCTCTATTATAGAAAATTGCCCTTGTGACCACTTTAGCTTTGAGCAAGTAATTCCCTCAGAAAATTTAATCCCTCAGAAAATTTAATTTTTTCATAATTTTTTCCAATAAATGATCAATTAATTTTATCCTCCAGCTGAGGAAAAGATTTTAAAAAATTTGAACTATCTGCTACAAAAATTTTTTTTATGAAGTAAAATAAAATTCCATGAAGTTCCTGTAAATAGAACGATTCTCGTAAACTTGACTCACTATCAACAAAAATCAAGTTTTGTTTGAGAAAAAAACTTTAATTGCTATATTTCAAACCCAACTGAACATACCGAACTCTTTCCACGTTTCAAATTGAATATACCGCCATTTTCTTCCATTCTAAGCCAAAACAAACTGACCATTTCATACATGCGAAGCAACAAACAACAAAAGCGAGCGTTCTGAAGCTTTCTCATGTTTCATAATGAACATACGGAAGATTATTATTAGTTCTTTAGTTTTGCTGGTCAGTCTTGTGGACTAAATAAAACTGGGAAAAATTTTCACGTAGCTCCAAGCAAATCGACTAATGCTTTTGTATCTGTTAAGGAAGCTATAAGTTAATTTTTTTCAAATTCCACGCTACCAGCGACAGATGTTGAACCGACTATTAGGTCAACAACATCGCCCATAAACCTTGCAAGAGGGGGCATTGAAAAATGCCGTCTAAGGTTTTCGATCGATTGCAGTTAAGCTTTTGCTTTTGTATCTATTAAGGTGGCCTTATTTTTTTTTTGGTTTTTCAAATTACCAGCGACAGATGTTGAACCGACTGTTAGGTCAACAACATCGCTCATAATTGAGTGAGAAAAAGTGCCATTTCCGAATACAGAAAAGTTATCATTTGGTATATATATATTCTGTCAAGAACTGATTCTCTCAAGAAACAGTTGGTTGTTCTTTCAGCTTTCTTGCTTGAAAATTTGCTCGTTTACAGCGAAAAAAGACACTTCTTCTTGATCTTTTACAGCAGATTCGATCATTAAAACATTCAAACCGTCTGTTTTCTGTTTAAATTAAAAAATTAAAGATTGCAGCAATTATTATTTATATGAATTTGGAAACCGTATGAGGGCCTAGATATTATATTCTGTCGGAATTGCGCCGTTCAAAGAATATTAGTCACAATTAACACTGTAGTTCATGCAATTTCGGTCTTGATTACTACTTTATTTCCAAAATAATTTTTTCGGATAGAGGCCAAGTTATCGCAATTAGTGGAGACGATCCAGGATGAAAGTACGAAGCTGGTCGTAAGTACCATAATAAGCGAATTAAAAAGAAACCCAAATCCAGGTTAGTGCGCAATTCAAGTAAATTGGAAATTTATGCTCAGAGCAGGAAAAGCGCGTATGGGAGCAAGAAACATACACGAGTGAGGACCCCATCATTGTTGATAATCCACCATTTGACCCAAACTTTGATGATGATGCATCATAAGAACGGATTTTTTTTGTGTCATATTTTACCTGGTCGAAGAAACTTTAAGATCACAGAAGTGAAGGCATTACCTTCACTTCTGTGATCATAAAGCTTCTGTACGTTTGTGATAAAAATCAGATATATGCAAATCGAAGGTTTCTCAAAGAACAAAGAAAACGAAATAAATCAAAAGAAATTTTACGTATGAGAAAGAGTACTCGCAATGGTTGCTTATATGAAGAAACTCGAGAAAAGCAAGGGACTCATATCAACAACTAATAAATGTACTGTGTGCGTATTGTTTGAACAAAGAGATGCCCTGTAAAAGAAAACCCTGTAAAATAAAAGATGTTACTGAATTGGAAAATCAAAAATTCCAATTGAGCGAAGAAAGAATTGTAGACCAGATTAAATTACTCGCTTCCGTAAACTAAAACGATCATTTCAATTGACTGATGATGGACGTGCTGATCGTTTATTTGCTTCATTCTCTCAAGAAGAAAAAAAACTGACTTTGAATAGAGAAAGCAAATTAAAGTGCTGGAAAAATTTTGAACTGAGAATCACTCATAAAACACTTTTTGTTTACGTCCGAATTATTGAAGACACAACATAAATATGCGTTATACTTTATTTTTTTTGAGCAAGTTTCATATAAGTTTATTTCTCAAATTTGAAAAAAGAAAAGAACTGAAGTTAATTTTTAACTAAATTTTTCTTAATTTTTTCATCTGGCTTCTTTTATCAGTTGGAGCTTTCGGTGTCCGCTTGTTGTTGTTTTTCTCAAAGTCTAACGCTTCTTGATGTTCTGCGAATTTTACGGCTTCAGGCATGTATACTATATATTTTATATATATATATATATATATATATATATATATATATATATATATATATGTGTGTTTTTAATTTGTCCGTTTTACTTCTTCATAAACAAAGATCTTGGATAAAGCACGGCAATTTCCGCGACCTGTTGCAAGCTGAGTGAACTTTTAAAACTCGTTGTGTCCGTGTCACACATAACTTTGAACAAGAAACAAAGTAGTCTCGAGTACAGCAATTTCCGCGGTTTAAATCTCTTGTTAGTCTTCTTAGGATCCTCTCAACTTGTTTTTCATTTTTCTAAAACAAACATGTGACAAAAAAACGCTTGCGGTTTTCTGTTCTGCACTCAGATTTCGCGGCAGCAAGAAAAACCGAATAGAAAAATCACAGATAAAACAAAAAAAAATGGGTTTTGGGTTGCAATTGTGTCTGAATCTGAAAATTTTTGGGACAAATATGACTTTTAGAATCTTATTTAAAAATTTAAGATCAATTCATATAAATATCAAAGTCAAAAAACCTGACGTGACTGCATTATCAGAAAACTGGTGCACTATACTCTCCAAAATGCTTGCCAGTTGAATGGATATGTCCAGTTGTTGAGAAGTTAAAGGGAAAAAAGAGATAGAGTTGTAGGGTTTTTTTAATAGGAAGTCCATCAAAGTTCAAACCAAAGCAACAACAAATAACGATCAAACTGAAAAAGTGATAACTGTTGGTTTTAAACTCCGAATTAAGATATAGAAGAGTACATAAACGTTTGTCAAGAACACATTGAAAAGTAGACTATCGAACCGGAGAGTTGGCAATTTTTTTGAGGTGATTTCTTTTTAAATTTGATTGAACAAACGAACAAAATTGATAACGTTTTGGTTTTTTCTCCTGTTTAGGACTGCAAATAAAGAATACATCAGAACCGTTGAGATTCACTTCTTGTACGGCAACATGCATTGATAACTTTTTCGCCAATTTTGAAGCCTCCGTAAATGTGAAGGATACTCTGACCACAAAGAAATAGAATTGATCTTCAATGAGACCAGAGTTGATCCGAAAAAACCAAATAAAAAGTCTCATTTTCGGGAGCTGAAAAAAGTTCAAAATAAGGAACTCAGGTTAGATTTCCATTGCAGTATTGCTAAAACGGCTAGGAGCAAGAAATAAGCTATTTTTGTTTTTCGACTTAGAATTTATTTTTACGGATTAAACGAGGGTTGTAAGCGAGGCATTGCATCGTCATGTACCCTTAGAACAGTTCAAAAAGCACACTAGAAAAAAAATCCAATCAAATTCAAAAGCCTTGGTTGAATAACCCGATCAAAAATCTCAGTCTTAAAAAACTTGAGGCCTACCAAAGACTGAAGAACGAACAGTCTGCTGAAAACGGAGAAAAATATAATTAATTGCCTAACGATTAAAAAACCTAACAAAAAGGCAAACTTAGACTTCTATGAACAAATATTGAAGAAAGAGCGAAGATAAAAAAAGCTTTTTCAATAATAGAAGGCAATGATGGAACAAAAAAAGAACACTGACAACCTGGGTGCTGATGAAATCAATAAAATTTTTTGACATAAGAAAGAAACTGTTTGAAAATTGTAGTCTGACATAAAATCTCAGCCGGGTCAAAACTTTAGAAAATTCCATGTTCTTAACTATTGTCACAGCCGAAGAAGTTTTTGACATTATCAAGCAAATGCCCAAAAAAACTTATAATCTGTATAATATTTCAAATCAACTGACTAATTTCATAAATCCAAGCGGGTGTGAAATATTGGCAAAATTATTTAATCGTTGCTTGGACGAGGGTCGTTTGCCTAGAACTCTCAAAAATGCTAATGCACCTCTGTACAAAAGTGGTAAACTATTTGTAATTATAGAACAATATCACTTCTCCAGGTTAATTCATAAATTGTTGAGAAACGTCTGAAAAAAAGGTCGATTTCTTTTTCTTCAAATTACTCATTAAGAAACAAGGCACCGTTTGGATATCAGGCTGAGCAAAATTTAATTGATGCTGTGTCGGTGGTTGTTGAAACAAAAAGAATTTCTTTGTGCTCGAAGGAAAGTTACTTTGGAGTTTTTATTCATTTATCGAAATCTTTTGATACTTCGAGTCATAATTTTTTGCTCCAAAAAAGATTTGCGTTTGGTTTGAGGGGGCAAACTTATGACTTTCTTAATTCGCATTTGACCAACAGACAACAATGTGTTTCAGTTAGCAAGCAGCAATCATCCTTTGAAACCATTTTTTGGGCTGCCCCGCAGCGTTCTGTTTTAAGGTCACTTCTTCTCCTGATTTTTTTAAAAAAAACTTTAATGTAACTATGTTTCCTGATGATACGAATATTTGCGTAAAGCTGGACGATGGAAATAATGATAAAATAGAAAAAGTGTAAGTTTGGATGGAAGCAAGAAAACTAGCAATATATAAAGGTAAATGCAAGGCAAAAATTTTTTGTGCTACTAATGAGACACCTGAAATAATTGTCATGGTTACAACATCGAATTAATCGATCACATTGAGTATTTGGTTGTTTTCATAGATAGCAAACTGCAAGCTTCAAATCGCACATTGAGAAATATTTAATCTGATAAATTTGTTAGCGGCGGCCATCAATCGGTATAAACGTTTTTTCGAAAGAAACAAACTCGTCCGATTATACAATGTTTACGTTCAACCAGTATTACATTAAGCGGTTCTGTTGTATAGAGTGGCCAATAAAAGCGATCTTCAAAAAAAAGAATGGCGGCAAAGCGGAACTTTTTGTTTGTTACTTTCAGTTAAGAGAATGCAAAACAATTTCGATATGCGATGTAAACACAAACTGTTTTCTGTAAAAGAGCTACACGTTTATGAACTGATAAAAATTACTACCTAGATTTCTCCGCCTTGAACATCCAAGCAAATTATTAAATAAATCATTTCCTGAATTAAATGAACAGAATATCCAATAAAATGAAAGAACTAATCTTGTCCAAACACACCTGACAGGTCTAGTGACCTGTTGATGTCATTTCAAGTTTTGTTTTGTTGTTTGCAAATTTATAAATGCAATAAACGGAATAAATTTGAGAACTAATTTTGTATTATTATAAATCTTGGAAGAGGGACCTTGAAAAAATGACGTCTAAGCTTTTCAATTGGAATAATAGGAATCAAGAGTAATTCCGCTCAGAGTCCTATTATGGAAACTTGCAGCATCAATTTAGTTAAAATCAAGTTTAGTGATTTTTGGACCCCTTTCAAGACGTGTCATGTAACTAGCTCGACTCCTTAGTTAGTTTTGGATTTACTGTCTTGATCAACTGAAAAGTAGTCTCCACTAAGATTAACTCTGGTTGACCACGGCCACCTTATTAAACTAGTTTGTAGTATTTTTGTTTAAAAAATTGTTAGAACTTTTTCTAAAGTCGCATGATACCCAAAACAACAAATTTGATTCTTTTAGTGCTTTTCGACTGGCAAATTTCAGGTGTTTTCCTTTTACAAATTCATTTGTTTTTTTTTGTTGAGGAACACATTCCGTACGCCAATTTATGCTGCTTTCTTCTAATTTCTTTTTTTTTGCTTACTCGTGCATGACTCGTGCGTGAATAAAGTATACTTTTCCGCGAGCATGCCTAATCTATTGGTTGTCGTTGTAATTTACTTGATTCAAAAATTGAAAAAAATATTTACTTCTTTCCACCAAATCCTTGAAGCGAAATTGATTACGTCAGCGTTTACACGCAGTTTTATATTTGTATTAACGTGTCTGTTAAATTGTAACTGGGTTACCGAAATTTCTTCGGTCACAAAAGTTTTTGATTTTTTTAAATGACACTTACTCTGATAATTTTACTAAGAAGTTCTCTAACGTAAAATCTTTTCCTCATAAATGATTGATCTAGTGTTCTTCTTGTTTCTAATTCACAATGAATTGTTCATGGTCGCTGTCAAATAAAGATTTTATTGTGTTGACAATTATGCCATTTCTAAGTCAACGTAAGCAAACGATCAGCAAAGATAATTCACCATCTTAACAAAAGTTAACGCACGTTTACAGTAGAGCATGGAATCATTCGAGTGACTAATTCTCCAACATACCAATCAATATCTAACCATCGACCCCAATGATTTCACCCAAGTTAAAGAATTTAAGAAACTTCGATTCAAAGTTTGTTCAGCAAAGATAAACTTGGACCCCTTAAACATCCTGTGTTTACTCCATAGGCTTTTGCCATCGTGTGTTCAATAGGTACACGCCGCCATTGGTTGTCACAAAATAGACCAATAGCAAACATTGGTTATGTAACCATAGCTAGTTATAATCTAGTGATTAAACCATTTGCTTCAGCCAAGTTCGAAATTCAATCACACTCAGCCCCAATTGTTGGTTTCGTTAGTCGACCTTTTCGTCAGCCGCGGCTTATAAACCAAATTTTCTTTGCCATTCTAACTACACTAACCAATTTAGGTATAGAGTTTAGGCATTAGTTATTATTCGCAAAAATGGAGAAATACACGGAAAAATCTTGGCAATTTAAAGTTCAAACCGACGAAAACAAAGACGCTTTAGATGTTCACATGAAGGCGTGGGGTTTGGGAGTCTTGTATCGAACTATGATGAGCAAAGCCAACCCTATCATCCGGTTTAAGGAATCCAAAAAATCGCCCGGCAAGTACATTTTGATCACGCGATCTCAGAGAAGTGGAATCATGATCAAACGGTTCGTAGTGGGACCCTTCGAGCTTAATGGCGAGGAAATCGACGAGACACGAGCCGACGGAAAGAAATTCAAAACGAGTCTGAGTCTATCGGAGGACGGTATTTTGACCTTGAAACAGCGACACGATAAAGGTGACTTGCCCGATTCGGTTACAACTCGAGAAATTCTGGAGGATGGTAGCATGAAAGTCATAGCGGACTGTGCCGGAAATATCGTGACCAGGATTTACGTTCCAGAAGATCACGTTGAATCGAAAGAAGACGAAGAGCTTTAAGAACATAACAAAAAATTCCAATCATGTGACAAACTCCTAAAACAATTGTGATGTAATACGTGACATCATAAGGCAGGCACGTGAAGATTTTGACGTAACAATGGTGTAATGTGATTTATTATTTTATACTGTATTTATAGTGTTCAAACCAATTCACTTTTAAAAGAATCTCAATTCCATTTTAAGTCAGTCAGGATCCAAGCAAGGATCAAGAAATGAGAAAAAAACGTCAGCATTGCCATTGCGAAGCAAAAAAAAAGTTCTCATAGAGGTCATTTTCTAGGGAAAAAAAACAATGACAAAGTCCCGTGAGAGTCCCATGAGACACTTCAGGCACACAACCGAGATCCAAAACGACTAGGGAAAATTTCAAAGTGCAAAGTACACGGGTCGAGACCGAATGATTAACTTGTAAAAATTTGCAAGTTTCTTGCAAAAGATGGTTAACTTGTAAGAATTTTTAAGTTTCATGCAAAAGATGGTTAACTTGTAAGAACTTACAGGTCGAACGGTTAACTTGTAAGTTTGTTGAGAGTTCGTTCTCTTCGAGCTCAACTCTCCTTGGTTAATTCAATATAACATTCTGTCATTTAAATTAGAAAGCGCATGGGAGTTAGTTGCTGAGTTTTGATAACAAAATAAAATGTGACCCAAGTTGAAAAACGGAAAAACTTTATCAACGCAAGAAATCCTTGTGCTTTTAAATTTATAAAAGTAGAACTCAATTAGCTTCCTCCCGATTGCTTTTTAGAAAAAGCTCTTCATTCACTCTTTTTGAAATTGATTGAAGTTTCAACTTTATATGGCATCATTTTTTTCAAATGATACAATTGCCCTTTCTTTTTTTACATTTTTTAAAACAATTTTATCTTTTCTGTTGACAGTTGTCCCGAATCTATGTTTTTGGTCGTAAACATCTGTTTACATTTGTACCTTGTTTTTGTACCTTTCGCAAGAAGTTGCAAGTTTTTTGGGGGAAAACTTGCAGGGCAATGCATCGCCTTGCAAGAACTTGCAAGAAATTTGCAAGTTCTTACAAGCTAACATTTCAAGTTCGAACCGGGTAACATTCAGTACTATGCAATAAAAATTAGAATAGGATGATTTTTTTTTCAAATAAGTGAAATCAGATCTTAGATGTTTTGAAAACAATTTTCAGTCCCGGTTGTGGGGGGAAGAACTATATGGTCAAATGGTTTTTTTAATGTTGTTCCAACAATCTTGACCGACCGATATTTTCATCGTAAGAAATTGTGAGTGGTTTTTCTAAAACAGCCTGTGAAAAATAGAAAAATATTGTAAAAAAACGTTTCTTAAAATTTTTTTTGAAACCGTTTTTTTTTTCAACTGCAAATCGAGATCTAAAATTTTTGTGGTTTCACGTTTCTCACACATTCTGTTCAACTTTTCACCGTTTACTGAAGCAGTTTTCCTTTAATTTTTGACAAATTATCTTAAAGTTTTCAACATTGATGGGATCTATTGAAGTGATTGAGGCTGTTTCAGTCTCAGCTTGTTTTTTTCAAATTAAACCAATTCGTATCTAAACTTAAAGTTTTCAGGTTTTAAAACTTTTGCGGACATTTGATTTTCGTTTTAAGTGAACTAATTGCAGTGCAATTTTTAATGGCGAACATATGCTGTTCTCTAATTTGATCTGTGTGCAACTAACGATTTCAATTATTTTCAATAATTTTCAATGATGATAAGCAATCTCATTAAAACTTTCTAAATATTGCACATTCTGTACACCTCATGATGTCTTGTTACTGATAGCCAATACTGAATGGTCGCAGAGCACTTCTAAAGAATTATAAATGAAAATGATTAAACTTCTGAGAATCAAATTTAGGGCATCGCTCAATTTGAAACTTAGTAATTTTGACCATTGAGTCTGAACAATACATGTTCTCATTGATTTCCAAGGGTTTGAATAAATTTGTTAATAGTTTTTAAGATTGGGCTGCAAATCTTTTTAAATATATCTTTAAATTAAACTTGAGTTCAGACCGTTTTCGTTTTCATTTTGTTACCTTAACATTTAATCTAAGTTATTGAAATTTTCACTAGAAGATAAGCAAAAAAATCAAACAAATCGGAACCATTTTAGTGCCAGTTGATACATATATTTTGCCGCCATTTACCGTAGATATTATTTTGTTGAACTTTATTTGTACGATGCTGGAGAGTTTTTGAATTCTGTCTACTTTTTCACTCTTTTGGATTTTTGCTCAAAGTTGATTGTCTACTCCGACTACCTTGGTATCAACTGTTTCTTTAAAGGAGCATCCGTGAAAATTCGAGGTTTGTCAATTTCATTTCAAATATGTGATTTCAAACTTTGTTTCAAACTAAAGGCGGATAAAGAAAAACTAACTTGCCCCTCTAAAAAGTTTTGTTGACTTTTTTTCTCATTTACAACCAATTCCAGCTGCTTGATACTCAACATACTCGTGTGTGCTTGTTCTCAAAAAATTTTTGATCCAGAAGTTTTATGTACGGTTGTTTGGTTTTTCAAGTTTTTCAAGATTTTTAGAGAACTTTTGCTATTTAAAATTTTTTTGAAAGGTCGTATGAGTTTTGATAACAAGTTTTTTTTAGAAGAAGTCATTGCTAAGATGCAAGAAAAATCTCGGTGTATCTCACTCATGAGGTAGCTTGTGATTACCTGACTTGGTTGACCACTTGTTTAGTATCCAGTGTCATTTCAGTTTAATAACTGAGTGCAGAGTTTTTTTTCTGACTTCTCTACTCACTGTCAAAATCTAAGCTTAAAACTGTCAAAATGTAAAAGCCAAAAAATCCGAGCTGGTTGAGAAATAATAAAGCACTTGTTTCCAGGGAGTTTACACTTCGAAATTTAATTGTTAAAAAGGATAAAATTTGATTTCCGGACCTCAATTATTCTTGTTTTGGAAAATTAGATTAGTACATAATAAAAAAAATCTTTTTACAAACTAAAATAGATTTGATTTTATGTCACTCGTTTCTTTTGTTCTCTTGTTTATCTTAAAAATATAATGAAAATTGATCTCACTATTCTTAAACCATTTTGTATACACCCATGTCTATTTTGAGAGTTGATACAAATTTAGTTTACTTAAGCTCTACTACTGACTCTATCAAATGCAACCAACGCATTTGTTTTAATGATGCTGATGTTTGATTTCCTCTGTGGGTATGTACAACTTTTGTTGAGTTTGACGCTTCTGGCTACCTTTAAATTTTAGGGTACCTTCTGGCTACTTTTACTGAGAAGTCTCGTGATTGAAATAATGCGGTCTAATAAACCTACATTTTTAAAATAAGGGTTTTTTGTTTGCTTTGGCGTTGTTTGTTTTAGTAAAAAAAATCGTAAATTTGAGTTATGACTTTAGATGGTTTTTTTTCTATAAATTGTTTACAGTCTGAATTAAGAAAAAAATATCTAACTGATTGCAGTTGCAGCATAAATGAAACCTAACAATAGCTGCAGTTCCTAATAATAGGTTTTATCATTAAACACTATTTATCGCTAGTATTAAAATATGATTTTGTTGCTCCATCTATTTATGTTATTTTTTGCCTTCAATTTCAAATTCATTGATTGAAGTCGCCATAAGGCTATAATGAGGCCTATGAAAATTTAAATTTCATCTTTGCTTCATAGTTCAACATAGCTAAAAAGTCGGAGCCATCTTTTCTGCTCACAAATTGGAAACTTTTTTAGTTCTGTCTCCATTTGGAATTTTTCACTCATTTGGATCCTGTGATTAAATTTGTTTGGTTTTTCTGATCAATTTTTGTTGTTATCAATTGAAAATATTAATAAAATTGATTGCTGACAAACGCAAATTGTTTTCAGAAGAGATGTACATGAGTAATTGAAAGTCTTGAAATTGTCCATATGACAACGATTAGCTTTCAAATTCCAATAGATTTTAATTTTTTGCAAAATTTTGTGAGATTGTAAATGTTTTTTCCTCTTTTGTACAGAAGTCAATCCTGTTCTAAAAAGCTATTTAGTTTTTAATAACATAATCTCAACTACCTTTTGGAATGCAGTCTAACGCTGCTTCAGTTTGTACAGAGTTGAGACAAAATTGTCAATCTGCTGGATCTGAACAATTTGTTCCATCATAATAGCATGATTTCAGATCGACACAGAATTTGACCACAAAATAACAGTGAAAACCGAATTGTTTGTTTTGAGCTGAAAAGTTGAAATCAAGCCGCGAAATCTACTAATTGCCCGAATACTGATGTCTCTTTAATTAAGTATTTGGAAAAAGAAGAGCTCGCCGTTTTCAAAAAGAGAACAGTTATTAACTTTTGTGCAGCATTTTCTGTGAAATGATAGCACTACAACGCCACCCTGAGCTCAGCTCTCAATTAAAAAGAAAAGAATTTGACAGCATGGTCAATTAAAAATCGTTTCGATATTTTTGTAACTTAAGATGAAAATGGGCTAGGAGTGTTTCAACTCTAATTATCTTCCAAACTTGGCAGCTCTTGTTAGAAACTTATTTTAGTTGTTCAAACTTTCGAAATACGAAATTGTAGGAACAGTCACTTCTATTGAAGAAAAAAGTGACTTATATAGCCTAACTAACTATATATTGAAAAATCATAAAGCTTAAAACTCATTGAAAAAGTTAATTCCTTTTAATTATTGATAGAGTCTTATGATTAAATTCTCAGGAAAAATGATTTTTGCCAGATTTTCGATTATGTTGTGGAATTCATTATTTGCAGGCAATAGATGTGTTTCTATCACGATTGAAGATCAGCCACGGCCAATAGCCCACTATGGTCAAATTAATTGTTAGAGATATTTACCTGCACAATTATCTGCTGCAGTTTGTCAGTATTTGTAAAGTTTTTTGGGAGCAACTTCGCCGTTCCATGGCTGCCGCAATGCAAAAAAGAGAAAAAAAGGATGAGTTTTAGCTTGATCTGAGATAAAGTATCCGCAAAAATAAAGTTTTCATTTTTTCCGCTCAACCTCTTGCTCTATTAGTACAGATTATCTTCTATCAAGTTTTGACAGAATTATGGAAAAACTACTAGTCTGTCGCTTGATGGAAATCTTGTACGAAGCACTTTTGTAGTTTTTGTCAAAATTTTTATATAAATTTTTTGCGATATAATTTCGACATATAGTTTATCAAGATTTTCAAAACTTACCTTTAGCTAAGAAGTGCATATAATTAGAAAACAAACAAAGCTTCTAAATTTTATCAAAGGTATATTCTGTATTTTGAAGTAAAATTGAAAGCAAAATTAGTTGGTTGCAGATTTCAGTACAAATTTTGGTATGAATTTCATTAACTTTAGCTAGAAACAAGTATCGTTTTGATTAGTCAGCATTGATTTAGAACGTGTCAAAAAGTGACAACGAATACCTTCTTTAAAAGCCAAGTAGGTTTAGTTTTTTCCGCATTTTTAAAAGTCGGGTCTTAATTCACTAATTTGGTTTCAATCAGCATATGCTTTTAGACAACTTTTAGTCAATGTTGCACAAATTTCGATGTTGATGCATATAGAGAATTCAGAAAACTTCTGTCGTGAAAAATTCAATGTTTATATGAGACTTTTATTTGATTGAAAAAAGTACATTGAAAAATCAATCAGGAAATCTTTTTTTACTATCAGGCAATTTCTCGTTTTCAATTACTTTCTTTTAGAGCCTAAATACTCTGAATTATCAATTACTACCATAAAATAATTGGGATTGAAAAATATACAACATTTAGTTACAACAATTTTTTGATACCTCTGTGGCAACCTGACCTTTATTGGATTTTTTTGGTAAAAGATTATCAAAATTGGAAATCTTTAGTTAATCACTAAAAAAATTTTGATTGATCTTAATTGATCTCTGATTTCTGGAAAGTGTACTTTTTGGGTATGATGATGACTTACAGTCTTAAAACATTGCAAGTTTTATATTAATATTTAAAAAAAGACTCGCCAAAACTTGATAAAATTTTAAACATAATTTTGCCGTTGATTTAATTGGTTTCTTCCAAATTAAAACATCCTTTTGAATTGTTTTCAAACTATTTTACACATTGGCAAAATTTCCAAACCAAGTCGATGCGTGCACAGTTCATTTCACCACACCAGTACGCGCACGGTTTATTTGAGAACCAAGTCAGTAGGTCAGTAGGTGCTTAGTTTGTTTCGGAACTGGGTCAGAATATGGACGGTTGTTTTTAGATCCAGTTCCGTACATGCACGGTTCGTTTCAAAATTGACAATCGTCAATATAATACACTAAATCAATTTTAACCAAAAATAATTTTTTTTACAGCTAGATAATAAACTATTCGCTTTTTCTTTATTCTTTGAATTCACCTTTCACCTGTAAAATTCCAGATAATCTCAAAAAGAATTTTTCATACTGACATCTTTCATTTTTTCTTCTCTTTGGGCATTGTTGGTAGATATGAAGATGGAAAAAACTACCAAGGAAGCAGAATATCTGACATGTTCCATGGAAAATTTCAACCATTCAATGAGAAAACTCTTCCACCTGATTTGAAACAATTATAGGTTGCGCTTAATTAAGACATTTGGAAAAGTTTATTATTTCACCCTAAATAAGGGTTTGAGTTCACCCTAAATTTTCTGCGTTGTATTAATGTTTCTTTTTGAACTTTAGAGCTATCAATTTTGTCTGGCGCTGAGGTTTTGTCATTTTTTCGCTTCATTCGGCGATTTGTTTTCATATTTTTTAATGATACCTTCCACATGAACAAGAAATATGTGTCAAAAAGGAGTATGGCAAGTGTTACCCATATTGGTGGTATTTGGACCGGCAACTTGTGATGGAAGCTTTTAAAAATCAGTTAATCAGAATTTATTCTTCTGGTTCCTTGTTTTTTCTGCTTCAGTTTTGACTTAATTGGTTGCATTCAAGTCGCTGTTCGTTTGATTCATAGAATAGCTTGTGTTATTAATGACTATGATGTTGAGGCGATTGTCGATATCAACTTCTGTTTCTGGATTCTTCAGGCTATATCTTCTTGACATGTGCATGAAAAAAAGGTGGTTAATAATTTCTTCAATGGTGCTCATTTGCAGATCATTAGATCACTTATTTTTTAAATTGAAGTGCAATCAGACAATAATTTTAATTTCCCCCGAAATTTGTGATCTAAAATTTTGCAGGAATCTTACAAATTGGACTTCTAACTTGCAAGATGGTGCGCAATTTTGCGACATAACCGTTCAATTATGATTGGGGTAGTAACAGGTGATGTTCGGTGTCCAAATAATTGCAATTCTAGTTTCAAAGAACTATTTAAAGAATAATTTATCATTTGTAATAGCCCATTTAATTCAGTCTTTGAAATTGTGATGATATCTAAAATGTTGTAAGTTGTAAAATTTTGTAAACATTAAGCTCTCTTATACATCGCGTAAACTCTTTCGGATGCCAGAAGCAAAGTTGCAATCATTTTGAGCATCCCCAGGAGACTCCCTGTTTTGACAATTGACACCTTCTTGCAAACATCACTGTCCCAAAGCAGAACTATTTGAGACATGGACTCATTCGCATTTGCAGTGCTAGACACTTCGGAGTTAATGAATCGGCTTTCACGTTCGACAGTTCCGTCCGAATTGACAAACTGGGTCTCGCTGAGTTTGATCAAGACTTTGTGGCCTCCCGTGAAGACATTCGTAGGTCGCGTGGCGAAGTTCCTTCCCCAATACTAAAGAAAAATAAGTCCATTTTGTACTCATATCACAAAAAATGACTGCTGGTCAACTAGATCGAGAATTCAGCGCTTTTCAGAGTACTGTCATGTACAAATCATTAGGCATAGATTCATTTTTTAAAATGGGCGTTTTTTTAATACATTTGGTTCTACATTGCGCACTTTTTTACAAAACTTTTTTCCAGCATCATGCCAATTCCAGCATCCTGCCAATTCCAGCAGCATGCCAATTCGCCGAATTTTTCAAAAATCAGAGATATCCCGTTCGATAAATAAATTAATTTTACTTAATACAAGATCTGTATTTCTATATTTAGGGTAAGTTTTCTGCCTCTCCGATGAAATACACGTCGCCGGTTGGCTAATCAGTGATGATCACGTCGTACTTCAAGTATTAGAAATTGCCAAGTCTGAAACGTTTATAGTTCCATTTTCGAATTGACCAGAAAAAGTGTCGCAACGTGCCATGATTTGTCCTAGAATTTCACGACACGTACCTGAAATCTTATTGTGGCTTGTTGTTTTGATAAAAGAGAGTTAAGGGGAGCTGCAAAGGGCCATAAAAAACTCATAGAGCTCATTTAGGTCCAATTCAGCGCCCATTTTAGCTATTAATGTACGTTTTTGGACAAATTACGACCAAATTTATTGTCTTTTTTATGATTCGGACTGTTTTCACTATGTAGTTGAGATGATTTTTTTTTCAGATGGTTTATATGTCGACAGGAAAAGTATCAAAAAGGGGTACAACTTTCCCGTTTTCCTTAGAATTATAAACAATTGGTCCTACGGGGGAATTTCTGGAGCAGAGAACTAAGTATTGCCAAAAGTTAACGAAAAACATCTATCAAATGACTTAGATATTGAAAATTTACGACCAAAAAAGACAGAACAAAAATAGGATAAAGTTTTACAGAAACTATCTCTCAGGAAACTGTATGCAAGCATGAAAATTAAAATACTCAAAAAGGTTAAAGGAAGGTCCTACAAAAACATTTCCTGCAACGTACATTTCAACGAAAAAAATTACAACTCTAAAGCATATTCAAAAGGTAAATGATTGAGAGAGAGAGAGAGTTCAATTTTTTCGAACCGATCTATCAGCACTGTCCATCTTACAGCACGCGGGCTCACATTGCTAGTCAAGGTAGTACCAAGATGAGTTGTAAAAGTAAATTTCAAAATAGGTGAGCAAGATCAATTGCATAAACATATTATATGCATTTAAATTATCAATGATTGTAAATTTGCACTGAACGCACAAATGTTGCTTTCAAGCAGATATCTGAGTATTTTTCATTCAAGTTATAGATCAGATTATTTAAATATATTGTGTTTCTTGTGAACAGTGATAAAGGTAATTGTAAATCCACTATTCACAATAAGTATTAAGAGAGACAATTCTGAAGTTTTTATTCAATTAGATTTCTCTCATTTTGGTACTTAGGTACTAAGTCCGTGCTAAAGCGGTGATTTTAATGCAAACTTGAAATCTATTCGCTGCATATAACTAGTTTTCACGCTTACAACATTTTTCTTAAAACATAGGTCCTAAAGATATACACAATTTTTAAGAAGTTGGTCATAACTGATCAATTTTTATTTGAAAACACGCCTGAAAAAATTGGCAGGTAACTTGATTATAAAATGGAGATAAAATTACCTAAATTTTGTCAATGCAATGGTTCTTCATTGCATCTCACCTGGAAAAAATCTGCAAACACATTCCGTTTCGTGATATTATCGGTAAAACTGCAAACAAATTACCGATAATTTGCAACTCAAGCCTCCTAGAACTTTACCTGCAAAAACAGTTTTAGGTAGTTTTATCAATAAAATATAGGCGGAAATTAAGCCAAGATTTAGATGGAATTTTACTTCTGCGAATGAAAATCTAGGCAAATGTAAACACGATATACCTAGATTTTACAAGTGAAAACCCTTAGAATTTTCTGGCAAATTCTTCTAGGTTAACTTTTCTGCAGTTTTCGTTTTTGTTTTACAGGTACACTTACCTAGAAATTTTTAGAACCTAGAATTCTAGGCTTTTTAAAAGGCCAAATCAGGTTAGGTTGTATTTAAGCTTACCTAGATTTTTGCCTGCGTTTTTAAACTTCTTATTGGTGCGTCCATCTGCAATTTTATCTTTGTCTATTTTTTGCAGGTAAAAGGTAAAAAATTGGGGTGGTAAAATTGGGAGTTCAAGAAAACTTGCAGGGATTTCTACTCAGAAATTGAGGTAGTGTTTTGAGTTTGCAGTTAGCTAAATGAGTTGTATTAAAAAACAGTTTAATTGATAAATCTAGGTACAATTGAGTTAACTGTATAATCATTTTAGACGCAAAATTGAAGCACAGTTTGATTTTTTAAAAAAACATTATTGCGAAGTTTCTGTTGATGGAGAGAAAACAGGAATACCCAAGTAATAAGTTTTGAGCAGGTAAAACGTTTTTCTCAATATACAGTACCTTTACATGGGTCTTAGTTTGGCATGTACATAACACACCACTAAAACAAAAGCATCAACGGAAAGGTGCCCACATGTTTTCAACAATTATGCAATCAGTTAAGCAAAGCACAAATTGTTAATTGCTTAATTAAATGTGTTACAGGGCATATGTTTTACAATATCTCTCATTTAGTCTAGCAGCTGACTTCCGGCTACTACAAGCCTTCTCAATTAAGACTCATAAATTTTTAGAGCGTATGACTGCTTTTTTCAATCGCGAGTTGAGTTTTCTAAAGTTGCAAGCGGAAATACGAAGTTTTTAGTTCTGCGGTCACGATTTCCTACACACTTTTCCTGCGATGAAAGACAAATTGAGCCTATCATTATCGCACGTATTGTTACCTACAATTTTGCTTACCTGCAACCTGCAAATGTTAAAGCTAAATTTCAGAGCTTTTCTGTCTGCCCCCTCCCCCCCCCACTTAGTGGCTGCAAATTTTTTGCACCGCCCAGACGCACGTGCCATATTTCTACATAATGATTAAACATGTAATGCCACTTACTCTGCAACTGGGTGAGCATAACGTACTGGCGGGCGGGGCGCAAACGGAAAAGATCCTAAATTCTTTTATTTTTTGTGCATTCTGTAAATTCGAAAAGCCGCAATAGGAATAGAACTCCATGTTATAAGTAAACAGAAAACTCTCTTTGGAAGCCCCCGCATAATCTTACATCTTTTTGGTGGTAATAATTTTTTTGGGGCAGTAAAATCTGAAAATTCCCCAGATTACTCCCGATTAATCTTACAACGTCGTGTTACCCCCTAATCTTACATCTTTTTGGAAGTATTTTTGGGGCGTAAAGTCTGAAATTTCCCCCAACTACCCCCATTAGCCCCCTACTCTTACATCAGTTTGGGGGATAATCAGAGTGGTAATTTCGACACGGGAAACGTTCTCAGGTGAAACGCGTTGCAAAATAAGAGTCCAAAATTCATAAAAATTCCATAATGACAAAACCAATGAAGACTTTTTCTATAAAAAGTAAGGAGAGTAATTTTTGTGTCCAATTTTTTTGTCCAAATTTTATGTCAATTACAATAATCGTGCACTGGTGATTTCATCCATATTCTGATTTCTACTCGCGTGAATCTGGGCAATGTTCTCAGATTTCACATGCAAATTTTACTCCAGTTTGTTGCTGCCCGGATGTTGGTAGCAGGGCAAATCAGCGCTGAATCTTGCTAGAGACGTTCTGTTTTTTAGGCTGTCCAGTACCCTGTTCACGTCAAAATTTACTCTGGCCAGTCTTGATTTTTCCGTAAAACTCATTTCATGAAAAATTATTTGTTCACCTAAACTCCTGCCAACAAATGTAGCTTGATATGCAATTCGAACATTCGCGTGGGTACTTGTACCAATAATTTGCGTAGAAAGTTGTAACCACTAAGCTAGAATGAGCTATGGGATAATTGCCTGCAAATTAGCTATTGTATAAATAGTGCGTAGAATACTATACTAATTACCAGTTATAAGCTACAAAAGTATGACATTATTCTGCTCAGACTTATTTTTGGAGTTTGAGTAATTTTCATGCTATACAGGATAAAATTAGTCTGAGTGAACTCTATGACCTCAATATATTCATAATGAAGAGAAACTGCACATAATGAAACTTAAAATATTCTGGAGATGCAATATTTCAGAACTGAATTAAGTTTTTACTTCTGAAAGGTGCTGGTTTAGCTCTGAATTGCTCTGAAACTCAGGTCCGGGTGCTCAAATTATTATTTCCGTGAATTTCGTATAAGCAGGTGCTTTTCACGACGGTTATTAGAAAAACACATGTGGTAACAAACTAAAATGAATTTTCGATACAATTGGAGCAAATTTGCTTTAACAAATCGAGGCAAACATGTCATCTGGACGTTAATCATTTGAAAACTATTTTATCGTCTGGTGAAAATATAATTATAGTTCCCAGTTCGAACTCTTTTAACATTTGGGCATGAATAGAAAAACAATCAGGACAAATCAAATGCCGCATTTTTGCAAAACCCTTTTGTTCGAAATGAAATTTGATCAAAGAAATGCATCCTGACCTTCTGAAATTGATCGAAGTCTTGGATCATGACCATCAGATCTGTCAGTCCAATAGGCAAAGTTAGGAAACTGAAGTAGATTCCATTCTCACTGTTGCACTCTATTTCCAAGAATTCACCGCTACTAAAATTGGTTGGAGAGTCCAACACTGAAAAAGGGAAATGCTTCTATATAACTATAGAACTAAACTAAATTTTTTTACTATTAAATAATTTTATAAGTAACTTGATATCGACATATCTTTGTCAAAGTGATAAAACTACATAACTAAAGATTTAACTATATAGCTATATATTTTATGTAGTTCTTACCTTATAGCTGCATAACTATATAAATAATCGAGCTCATCAACTTGTTTAAAACAGACACATCACCTAATGTATTCAATGCCACTTATGAAAACCTTAGTAAGAAAATTAATCTCAGAGAAAAAAGACCGCTAGTCAATTTTGATATTAAGCATGTAGAAATGAATGAAATGAAACATCGTTACATATGCCATCGTTTGTCTGGATTGAGCACCAGAAGAGAATCTGAGCAACTGCAAAAAGTCCTATACGACTCTTAGTAATCCTGCTACGTCATCATTGGTGCATTCAAACATTGAAACCAAACACAAGAACATGTACGATTGCTTCGAGAGAGCGCCCATATAGTGCTTTTTTGACGTTTTAGAAGAAGCAATTAGTTTTTAAAAAACGTGGATATAAGCAACAGCAACCGATAAAAAGTTATGATTTTACCAACCGTTTAAGTTCTTCCGTTCTCCAATATTAGCCAAAGACTATTGAGAAAGACCATTTTTCTCTTTTATCGTCAAAAGGTTACAAAACTTTATAACTCTAGCTGTGATGATAAGTGCTTCAAAAAAGCCATCTCATAGTGTTTTTTGACGAGTCAAAAGAAGCACTTAAATTGTTTCCGACCATGAAAATTAGCAACAGCAACCGATTAAAAAATTATGATTTTACAAACCGTTTAAGTTCTTCCGTTCTCCCACATTAGTGAAAGACTATTAAGAACGACAATTTTTCTGTTCTATCGTCAAAATATTACAAAATTCCTTGTGAACTTAAGAAAAGCATGAACTTTGCCGATGATTACTTTACCGCCAAAAAACCTGAGAGTTACTCTTTCCCAAAAACATCTGACAGGAAGTCGCAACTAAATAGGAGCAACCAAAAGTCTAGAATATATGCTTCATTACATAAAATGGAGACCTACCTCCGTGATCAAAGAAACATAGTCCAGTTTCTGAAACGGAATTTTTTTTTTAAAAAAAAAACAAAGAGTGTGACATCACCCCCCCCCCAAAGACAAAGAAACCTTACCAAGATTGTCCGAAAAAAAGACCACCAGTCACCAGTCACTATCACAACAACTAGCGTCCCCCTGAGCTATCGAGAATTACGAGAAGAGACACACACACACAGCTGAAAGTTTGTGAAAGAGCGACAGAAGAGGAAGAAGCAGCTGGACAAGGAAAGCCCCTCAAGACAATTTTTTGGTCGCAGACGTCACCAAAGACAAGTAGATTTTTTAAGGGTTACAGACGTCACCCGATCAAGAAGGCCTGAGTTTTTTTGGTTGCAGATGTCACCAAGAGATGATCGCCCGAGGTTCCAGAAGTCACTTCCCCGGTTAAACGTATCCAAAAAAACTTAAAGTTTTATTGCGACAAAAAAATCACAAAAAAATTGTCCCCCAACGAGCTTTTGTGGATCATTTATGAAAGAAAAAGCCGTGAGAAACTATATGTGTTACTTTGCACGAAAAACACACAAATTGCACGAAAAAACGATATAGCGTTTTTTTTTCATCGAAAAAATTTAAAAACATTTTTTGGTTTGTCGCAAAAAATCTACTTGACATTAAAATTACTAGTAAAACAGAACCCTTCAGTGGGACCTTAAATTGACTTTCTTTAGTTGAGTTGTTGATGTAAAATATTTGTTCGAAAAGCGAAAAAAACGCAAAAGTGCTTTCTTGAGAGACAAAAATCAAAAAAAGTTATTCTGACGTTTTAATTAAAACTTTTTAATAAATCCAACAAACTTATTGATTGGCCCCCCTGGGTCTGTTAGAAAACAAGCTTTGCACTCAGTTTATCGACTTTGCATTTTACAAAAAAGGCAACTTCTTTGACTCAAAAATTCAGAAAGAGGTTTTTCTAAAGTTTTGATTAAAACCTTTATTAGATCCACTGAAATCTGTTGATTGGCACCCTGGCTTTGTTAGAAAACAACCTTCAAAGTCGGTTTATCGACTTTCCATTTTAGTAAAGAAGCAAATTTAGCAAAATTTCATCTTAGACTTTAAAATTCAAAAAATTTTTCTTGACATTTTGTTATAAACAATTAGCAGATCCAAGCAAACCTATTCATTGAGCCCACTCAGTTTGTATCAAAACAAGCTTCAAAGTTAATTTATCCATTTGCCACTTGAATTAGGAGGCAACTTAAAATTGGCAAAATTGCTTCTTAGACTCAAAAATTTCAAAAATTGTTCTTGACGTTTTGATAGATACAATTAGTAGATCCAAGAAAACCTATTCATTAGGCCCCTTCAGTCTGCTATAATACAAGCTTTAAAGTTAATTTATCATTTTTGCTTTTTAGTAAAGAAGCAATTTGAATTTAGCAAAATTTCATCTTTGACTTTATAAATACAAAAAACGTTTTCTTGACGTTTTGTTATAAACGATTAGTAGATCGAACAACAGCTTTTCTTTGAGCCCCTCAGTTTGTTACAAAACAAGATTAAAAGTTAGTTTATACATTTTGCATTTCAATAAAGAGGCAACTTGAAATTGGCAAAAGTGCTTCTTAGACTAAAAAAAAAGTTTTTTTGACATTTTGTTATAAACAATTAGTAGATCCAAGAAAACCTATTAATTGACCCTCCTTAGTTTGTTTTGAAAAAAACTTTAAAATTAGTTTATGTTTTTTTCTTTTTAGTAAAGAAACAACTTGATTTTAGCAGAAATGTATCTAAGACTTTAAAAAAAAAAAACTTTTTCTTAAAGTTTTGATAAATACGATTATTAGATCAAAGAAACCTATTCATTGAGCTCTCATTTTCTAATAAAATAAGCTTCAAAATATTATTTCGATTGTTGCAGTTAGTAAAGAGGCAACATATAATTGGCAAAATGGCTTCCTTCACAAAAAAAATTTAAAAACATTTTTCCAACGTTTTGATTAAAGCATTTATTAGATGCAAGAAAACCTATTGACCGCACCCCGTCAGTTTATTTCAAAACAGACTTATAAGTAGTTTTTATCATTTTTGCAAAACTGCAAAGGAGAAATAGAAACGTGGCAAAACTGCTTCTCTGACTTTTAGAAATCAAAACACTTTTTTTTCTAACGTTTGTTTAAATCATCATCATAAATCAGTTTTAAAAAGACCTATTTAATCAACCTTCTCAATTCATTACAACACAAACTGAGAAATTATTTAATCATTCTGCAAAACCGTGAAGAACAGAGAGAAAATTTCCAAAAACTCTTCTTCAAAAAAACCTACAAGGAAATTTGTTTTTCTTTGACCTTAATTGCATACTACTAGCCGCGAGCCTAATTAATGGGGTAGTATGTATTCTTGACAAAACCAAGCAGTCACATTTTGTTGGCTTCAACTGCTGCATACTACTAGCCGCGCGCCTAGTTATTGGGGTAGTATGCACTGAAAACAACTTCTCAAGAAAATCGAAAAAAAGGAAAAATAAGAACTCTCCTTTCTTTAGCTCAAAAGCAAGAAAATCAAAAGCTCGAAATATTTATCCATATAAATTCGCTAGCGCAAATAAACCTTGGATAACTCCAACGTCTCTTCCTTTTTGTCTGCGGTCTCAGAAGTTGTCGAAAGAAGTCCCTTTACCCCTTTTTGTTCTCAGTAGTCACCAGATAGAAGAAGAGAGCATTTTTGGTGGCAGTAGTTACCATAGTATATGATCCTCAAAACTTAGTGTCAGCAGTTACAAGAGCGGGAGGAATTTTCAAAGTAAAGATCTCAAAAGCTGTGGAAAAAAAACAAGAATCAAGCAGTTCAACTTAAAGGGAAAGAATTTCAAACGAGCTTTAGCACAAATCGAGTTGTCTTGTCAGCTTGTCTCTAGCTCACGTTGCCTTTTCGCATCGTATTAAGGACACATTTTGATCTTTATCAACACAGGGTCTCAGCAGTAGCGTTTCTGGTTCCTTCTTCAAAAAAGTGTTTGCCTTGTAAAATTTTGTCACACAAAACATTCTAAAGCCATATATTTATTCGACTAAAGAGAACATTTTCATTTCCCAACGTTCTGGCAATTATTTAGTCATGTTTTTTGATATAATGAAACAAGCGCGCACAAACATTTATCTACTTTTAGAGATAAAATTAGCTAGTTTTAGCACAACAAAGAACACTAGGATTCTATTTTTTTCAGAAAAGTTGCATCATAATTTTTAACAACAAAAAAACCTGGGTCTGATTAGCCTGACAGTGCCATAATTATTTTTTTTTCAACTTTGAAATCTCTCCGGTTTCAAAGCCGTTTTTACCTGTTAGTACGGAAAAAAGACCAACAAGAGCAAAATGACAAAAAAGAACAGTCAAAGTTGTCAGTACGCGTTAAACAAATTCAAAATTGCAGAACTCAGTTTGAAAAACAAGCTTGATCTCCTGAAATCTTCAATCGATCAGCAAAAGTGTTTCAGACCACTCAACCTGCTCATCAATAAGGCAAAAGCAAATGTTGAGGAGCTGAAAACAACACTAGAAGACGTGTTAAAAGAAAGTCCGAACTCCAGCAGCACTTCATCTGCCGTAGAACGATATTCGAACCTTCTGTCACGTCTAGAGAAATTTTAACACGAATCTTACAGTTTAGACGACGATAAACCACTCAGCCAATCTTCAACTAGGATATGCGATGATGTCAGTGTAACAGCTCATACGACTGCCAGAAGTCCTACCTCACGGAGATGCTGACCATCAATGAACTAGATTCCAGAAGCAAGCAACCTAAAACGTTTATCATTCTCCAACAAAACACCATCTTTACCACCGAGAGCGGAGAAACCATCCCTGTTTTCGTCTGAATGCCACAGAACCGAACCAATGTTGTCAAATTTTTTAAATGGCAACAACGAGACTCCGCTTACAACAATCTCTGCTGTTGATCAATTTACATTAAACCACCAGCAGACTAAAACAAACAATGATTCAATCCTGCCGTTTATTTTTACAAGCATGCAAAATAAATTTCAAAACCATTTCCCTCGGGAAAACCTTAATAATCAGTTTCAGTCGAAAAACATACTTTCCGCATTTTCTCGAGATATCGCCGAGAAATTGTTCCAGATGCAAACGTTTCAACCAATGAGCATGGAATGTTCCAAATATCAAGGAACACATAATTCCCACTTGATGAATCCCAGTTCTATCAAAAATTACATTCAAGAAAACCCACAGAACCCAGAATTTGATCTCCCCAGACAAAACGACCTTTTGAACTGAGTAACCTAATGACAAATTTTAAACAGTTCTCTGATTTTTCTACCAAAACCCAAACATGTTTCAAAAGCCAAACTTACCTTCTTTACAATTGCACAATAAACAGGAAATCAAAAAAATCAAAATCTAACCTAGAATCTTTACTCAATTCCAGCCAAAGTCATAAGTCAAAACCGTTGGCATTGAGCCACTCAACCCATTCGGTGTTCAACAAAACACCTGTTCAAAACCAATAACTAAAATTTTTCTAATTGCTCAGTCAATCTCATCGTTTATTCCCTGAGCACTGCCTTCAGCAGAGCAAAAAACCGAGCATCCATTTTCACATTCGCATCAGATTTCAAGCGTATTGCATCCAATTTCCATTGAAAAATTCAAAAAACCTTCATTTGAAATCATTTCTCACCGTGGACTTCAAACACAGCTCCATTTTGACAAAATCCAACAAATAAACACTCAATCAAGTTACCACGTCCTACGATTCAAGATATTAATGGCAACTCATTGAAGTACCACGAATGGATAAGTAACTTTTCTTGCCTCGTACATAACAACACCAGTATTACTTACACATATCGTATCGCGTACGAGCAAAATGCAGTTATTGACAAAGCAAAAGATTTTATCCAAGCGTATTCATGTGATCCTGCTTATTATAGCACAGCTTTGAACGAACTCATGTCATATTTTGTTGATCCTACAATAATGGTGAATGCCTTTATAAATCAATCGGCAAACTGCAAATCAACTAATGACAATAACAAGCGAAACCTTGTTGATTTTACTTCGTTCTTGAAAATTTATTGCAAGTTTCCAAATACCTGGGATATACAGCGGACCTACAGAGCTCAACACTTATGAAGAGAGCTAAAGACAAAGTCCCGCATAACATCCTCCTCAAATGGACAGAGCACACCGTTACATTAATTGAAACACCAACTAATATTCATTGAGCCCCTCAGTTTGTTACAAAACAAGATTAAAAGTTAATTTATACATTTTGCATTTCAATAAAAAGGCAACTTGAAAATGGCAAAATTGCTTCTTAGACTCAAAAAATTTTTTTTTGACATTTTGTTAGAAACAATTAGTAGATCCAAGAAAACCTATTAATTGACCCTCCTTAGATTGTTTTGAAAAAAGCTTTAAAGTTAGTTGATGAATTTACTTTTTAGTAAAGAAACAACTTGATTTTAGCAAAATTGCATCTATGACTTTAAAAAATAAAAAAAAAAACGTTTTCTTAAAGTTTTGATAAATACGATTAGTAGATCAAAAAATACCTATTCATTGAGCCCCGTCAGTTTCTAATAAAACAAGCTTCAAAATATTATTTCGATTGTTGCGTTTAGTAAAGAGGCAACAAATAATTGGCAAAATTGCTTTCTTCACACAAAAAAAAATTTAAAAACATTTTTCCATCGTTTTGATTAAAACATTTATTAGATGCAAGAAAACCTATTGATCGCACCCCGTCAGTTTATTTCAAAACAGACTTATAAGTAGTTTTTATCATTTTTGCAAAACTGCAAAGGAGAAATAGAAACGTGGCAAAACTGCTTCTCTGACTTTTAGAAATCAAAACACATTTTTTTCTAACGTTTGTTTAAATCATCAATCGGGTTTTAAAAAGACCTATTGAATCAACCTTCTCAGTTCATTACAGCACAAACTGAGAAAATATTTAATCATTCTGCAAAACCGTGAAGAACGGAGAGAAAATTTCCAAAAACGCTTCTTCAAAAAACCTACAAAGAAATTTGTTTTTCTTTGACCTTAATTGCATACTACTAGCCGCGAGACTAGTTAATGGGGTGGTATGTATTCTTGAGAAAACCAGGAAGTCACTTTTTTTTGTTTTCAACTGCTGCATAGTACTAGCCGCACGCCTACTTAATGGGGTAGTATGCACTGAAAACAGCTTCTCAAGAAAAACAAAAAAAGGAAAATTAAGAACTGTCTTTTCTTTAGCTCTAAAGCAAGAAAATCAAAAGCTCGAAAAATTTATCCATTCAAATTCGCTAGTGCAAATAAACCTTGGATAACTCCAACGTCTCTTCCTTTTTGTCCGCGGTCTCAGAAGTTGTCGAAAGAGGTCCCTTTACCCCTTTTTGGTCTCAGTAGTCACCAGATAGAAGAAGAGAGCATTTTTGGTGTCAGTAGTTACCATAGTATATGATCCTCAAATCTTAGTGTCAGCAGTTACAAGAGCGGGAGGAATTTTCAAAGTAAAGATCTCAAATGCTGTGGAAAAAAAACAAGAATCAAGCAGTTCAACTTAAAGGGAAAGAATTTCAAACGAGCTTTAGCACAAATTGAGTTGTCTTGTCAGCTTGTCTGTAGCTCACGTTGCCTATTCGCATCGCATTAAGGACACATTTTGATCTTCATCAACACAGGGTCTCAGCAGTAGCGTTTCTGGTTCCTTCTTCAAAAAAATTGTTTGCCCTTGTAAAATTTTGTCACAAAAACCATTCTACTAAAGAGAACATTCTCATTTCCCAACGGTCTGGCAACTATTTGGTCGTGTTTTTTTTATAACGAAACAAGCGAGCACAAACCTTTATCTACTTTTAGAGATAAAATTAGCTAATTTTACCACAACAAAAAATACTAGGATTCTGTTTTTTTTTTCAGAAAAACTGCGTCGTAATTTTCAATAACAAAAAAACCTGGGGCTGATTAGCCTTACAGTGTCATAAACCTTTTTTTTCAACTTTGAAATTTGCGTATCTCCGGTTTCAAAGCCATTTTTTACCTGTTAGTACGGAAAAAAAGACCAACAAGAGCAAGATGACAAAGAAGAACAGTCAAAGTTGTCAGTACGCGTTAAAAAAATCAAAATTGCAGAACTCAGTTTGAAAAGCAAGCCTGATCTCCTGCAATCTTCAATTGATCAGCAAAACTGTTTCAGATCTCTCATCCTGCTCATCAATAAAGCAAAAGAAAATGTTGAGGAGCTGAAAACAAAACCTCATGACGTGTTAAAAGAAAGTCCGAACTCCAGCAGCACTTCATCTGCCGTGGAATGATATTCAAACCTTCTGTCACGTCTAGAAGAATTTTAACACGAATTTTGCAATTTAGATGACGATGGACTACTCAGCTAATCTTCAACTAGGATACGCGATGATGTCAGTGTAACAGCTCAAACGACTGCCAGAAGTCCAACCTCACGGAGATGCTCACCATCAATGAACTAGATTCCAGAAGCAAGCAACCTAGAGCGTTTTTCATTCTCCAACAAAACACCATCTTTACCACCGAGATCGGAGAAACCATCCCTGTTTTTGTCTGAATGCCACATAACCGAACCAATGTTGTCAAAGTTTTTAAATGGCAACAACGAAAATTCCCTTACAACAAACTCTGCTGTTGATCAATTTACATTAAACCCTCAGCAGCCTAAAACAAACAATGATTCAATCCTGCCGTTTATTTTTACAAGCATGCAAAATAAATTTCAAAACCATTTCCCTCAGGAAAACCTTAATAATCATTTTCAGTCGAAAAACATACTTTCCGCATTTTCTCGAGATATCGCCGAGAAATTGTTCCAGATGCAAACGTTTCAACCAATGAGCATGGAATGTTCCAAATACCAAGGAACACATAATTCCCACTTGATGAATCCCAGTTCTATCAAAAATTAGATTCAAGAAAACCCACAGAACCCAGAATTTGATCTCCCCAGACAAAACGACCTTTTGAACTGAGTAACCTAATGACAAATTTTAAACAGTTCTCTGATTTTTCTACCAAAACCCAAACATGTTTCAAAAGTCAAACTTACCTTCTTTACAATTGCACAATAAACAGGAAATCAAAAACACAGAGAATAAAATTTAACCTAGAATCTTTACTCAATTCCAGCCAAAGTCTGAAGTCAAAACCGTTGGCATTGAACCGCTCAACCCATTCGGTGTTCAAAAAAACACCTGTTCAAAACCAATAACTGAGATTTTCCCCATCTCTCAGTCAATATCAACGTTTACCCCACAAGCACTGCTTTCAGCAGAGCAAAAAACGGAGCAACCATTTCCACATTCGCATCAGAATTCCAGCGTATTACATCCAATTTCCAATGAAAAATTCAAAAAACCTTCATTTGAAATCAATTCTCACCGTGGACCTCAAACACAGCTCCATATTGACAGAATCCAACAAATAAACACTCAATCAAATTACCACGTCTTACGATTCAAATTTTTAATGGCAACCCATTGAAGTACCACGAATGGATAAGTAACTTTTTGCCTCGTACATAACAACACCAGTATTACCAAGTTTTCAAATACCTGGGATATACAGCGGACCTACAGAGCTCAACACTTATGAGGAAAGCTAAAGAGAAAGTCCCTCATAACATCTTCCTCAAATGGACAGAGCACACCGTTACTTTAATTGAAACACCAACTACTTTAGTTTTGAATTTCAGAAAAAGTTAGAAGTTCAAGCACGTGCACGATAAGATAAGCCGCGAAAACTTCCAGAAAAATAATCTTCGTAGAAACATATTTAATAGCCTGGAAACTTGAGTAGCATCGATAATCACGCAAGAAATTTAAGTAACCAAATTTCAGTCTTTCCAGCACAGCCGACTAACCGAAAACAATCAACAACAATAAGCATTAGCGGTACTGTGAAACCACCTAGCGCTCCACAATTCCCGTCCCTAAACAACGCAAATCAACCAAAGATTTCTTGTGAAAAATGTCGGGGAAACCATAAACTAGCCATCTGTCCCGATTACCAAAAATGCAGCAAAGCCAACGATTTGACCTTGTAAGCAAGAGCAATCTTTGCTAGAAAGTTTGATCACTGTTTGAGTAATAAACACAAGAAGCAAAACTGCTCATCAACAAAACGCTGCCAAGCATGCAGCTGATACCACCACCCAACACTGCATGACCCTGGTAGAATTATCCAGCGTCCACCAGCTGCTTTGCCACCGGCAATTCCACAGGTACAAAAGATAGCAACCAAGAAAATCAGCCAGTCAAACAGCAATGTGAACCAGGAAGTAACAGCAACGCAAGTGTCTCACCCAAATCACGAAAGAGCCGCTACGGACAGTCTTTTGCAAACAAAAACCAGAAACAAATTCAGCGCACTAATTTGAACAGTTCCAACCAAAATTTTAGCGTGAATCATCTACAGTCTACACCAAAAGAATGTTTAGAACAACTTCAATTTATACCAGTATTCTTTGTAAACGGCAAGAAAGCTTTCGATACATACGCTCTGATGGATCCTGGAAGCCAATTTACTTTTATACTCGACAAAATCACAGATTTCCAAGCCCTACCAATTGAAGATGAAGAAGCCACTACGCTGCAGTATCCTAACAGAGAACATGATATGCCACTTTCAAAAATTTCTGAAAAAGTGACAATTGCACCCTCCAAAACTTGGAATCAAAAGTTCAAGTTACAACAACTAATAGAACTCCCTGTTTAAATGTAGCAGCAGCTAATACATTTAATTTCAACCAGCTTTGCGATACATTCAAAGAATTGCATCACATTCACTTCCCCGAAACAGCTGAAGGCAAAATCGGTGCCCTTTTGGGAATAAACACTTTTGCTTTCACACATCCAGTTGAAGTCGTACCCGCAACTAAAAAGCAGCCATTCGGCGTAACGACAAAGCTTGGATGGACCCTAGTTGGAGAGTATGAAAGAGTACAAAAGCAACCCAAACAGCGATCTACCACGTATCACGATAAAGCTCCGACGATCAGCCCCTCGATGAGTTGCTTCAGCAGTTCTGCAAAATCGAAGCCGAAGGAACTCAAGCCTAGAGTGAATCTACGAATTCCGTTGATAAGGAAGCCCTAGACATAATGAACAAGACAATCAACTACAATGGTGAGAGGTACGAAATTGGACTACCTTGGAAAAAACGATTGAGAATTGAAAAAAAATTATTTTGCAGCTCTCAGCCAGCTGAAACGTCTTCAGAAGCAACCCAGTAATGACATCCAATTGAAAGAGTTGTATGAGCAAACTCTCACAAAATATCTTCAAAATTTTATGTCAAGCCAGTTGAAATCCAGCTGCCAGAACCTGAGAAAATTTGGTATTTGCCTCATCGCCCGGTGGTTAATCCAAACAAGCCCGGAAAGGTGCGCAGAGTAGCAAATGCGGCGGCCAAGTTTAGAGGCCAATCTTTGAACTCTATTTTGATCACGCGACCAGATTTGCTGAACAACTTGGTAGGAATTCTTCTGAGTTTTCGTGAAAATCCAGTTGCCATTCTCTCTGATATCGAAGGCATGTTAATGCAGATAGCAATAAGGCATGAGGACCAATCTGCACTACGCTTTCTCTGGCCCAATGAAGAGATGGTTAACCAATACCAGTTCACCAGATTAATTTTTGAAGCAACCTGCTCCCCATTTTGTGCAATTTTCGTGCTGAATCGTTGCGCAGAAGATAAAGCAGTTGAATTTCCAAAAGCAGTTAAGGCAATAAAAAACCATTTTTATATGGACGACTATATCCATTCTTTGACGTCTATAGAAGAAACAATTGAAACCTTTAACCAGACTAAAAATAGCCTTCATAAAGGTGGCTTTCGCTTGACAAAATTTGTGTCAAACAAACATGAAGCCCAAAGGTTCATTGACCAAGAAGGCCGAGATCAACTGAAAGAGATCAATAGAGTATTCGGTCAGAAATGGAATATGAGACCTGACTGTTTTCTAATGAACACATTAGAACAATTTCCCCGAAATGAAAGTGAGTATACAAAAAGGAAAATGTTTAGTTCAGTATCAACCATTTTCGGTCCCCTAGAAATTTTGTCCCCGCTAACAATTAGAATCAAAATGCTTTTACAACAGGTCTGGAAGCCAGGCAAGAAGAGGGATGAACCACTTCCCGCAGAACTACATTCCAACCTACAAAAAGTGCTCGATAGTTATTTTGCCATGCCTGTTATCAAAATCCACAGATTTTGAACACCTCAACGAATCAGGAAAATAATCACCAGTTCCATGTCTTTGTTGACGCCTCAACTGTTTCATTGGCAGCCGTTGTTTACATTCGCACCCAAAAACAGAAGGAAATCTTTCAAACATATTTTCTGCTGGGAAAATGCAAAGTTGCACCAATTAAACAAATTAGTGTTCCAAAATTAGAAATCGAAGCAGCCGTTTTAGGTACACACTTCCGCACATTGATACAAACCGAAATGACATTGAAATTTGAAAAAGTCAACTTATATTAATCAAGGCGACCATGGATCGTGTGGCCATGAGCCATCAGAAATCCACCCGAAATAGCTTACAGCACCACAATTTTTGCAGAACACTGATATTTCTTGGAAAGATATGAAAAAGGTTTCAACCTTGGGTGCCGTAACCAGAAATAAAAAAATATCAATCAAACCAGTTCTAGACCCGAACCGGTTTTCAACGTGGAAGAAGCTACTTTTAACCTTCGCAAATATATTCAATTTAATTTACAGAGCTAAGAAGAATCGTTCGAACAAATGTCAATACACTAA
Source organism: Convolutriloba macropyga (assembly GCF_964194025.1). Lineage (NCBI taxonomy): Eukaryota > Metazoa > Xenacoelomorpha > Acoela > Convolutidae > Convolutriloba > Convolutriloba macropyga. Next base: position 38,882,287 of record NC_134476.1, read on the forward strand.
AGATTATGTTTGTTTATCTCAAAATTTTCTGTTAAAGTTGTCTCAAAACAATGCTTTCTCTTCAACAACCAGCGCATTTAGAAGAACAAAAAAGTTAGACGTCAAGAGAAAATTGAGAAATTTGCATCTAATAGTTGACCAAAACGGAATCCTACGATCTAGTGGCCGTCTCCTATTTGTTCCAACAGAATTGGAGATCGAAAATTGTCCAATAATCTTGGAGGCAAAGGAAAAGATCGCGAGACTGTACCTTGAACAGGCTCAAAGAATTTGTGCTCATCAAGCAACGGAACTGGTCAAAGCATTCGTACAACAATATTACTACGTCATTGGACTGCGAAAAACACTCCTATCAAAAAATACCGATATTTTCTGTGTCGCCTTTCTGACACTCAGATTATACAACCAATAATGGCCCCACTTCCTGCATTCCGCTTCCCCACAGAAGAAACTAAATTTCCGTTCGCCAACACAGGACTGGACTTCTTTGGCCCGTTTTATAGTGAAAGCAAAATTGAGAAACATTATGGATTTATTTTTAAATGCCTCGTTACGCGAGCAGTCCAATTGGAAACTTGTCCAGATTTAAATACAGACACCTTCCTCAATGCATATCGACGGTTCACCTGCCGAAGATGCCAACCTATTTTATTGTACAGCGATAACGGAAAAACATTTGCCGGCACCTCCCAAGGGCTGAAGAAGTCGGTTAAGGCTTTAGATAAAGACAAGATTTATAAAGCCCTAGCTGCAGTCAAAACCATATGGAAATTTAAACCGCCGTACGGCCCTCCATTCGGTGACGCGTGGGAGCAATTGATTCTGAGCGCCGAGAAGACACTCATGATCATTCTAGGATCTAAGCGTCTCTCCTTCGATATCTTTGAGACAGTAGTGGTTGAAGTTGAAGCAATCCTGGATTCCAGACCCGTGACAAAAGTTGCCGACCAGCCTGAAAACGAAGAACCACTCACTCCTAACCATATTCTCATTCAAAGCCCCTATAGTTCCCCGCCACCCGGAAACTTTGGAGATCAACATCTAGCTAGTTTCAAGAACTGGAAGCACGTTCAGCACTTGATGAACCACGTGTAGCTGCGTTTGATTATTGAGTACCTTCCGGCATCACTCAAGAGACGTAAATGGACAGATAATAACCAGCCTCCTCTGAAAGTTGGAGATGTTGTATGGGTACTCAAAGGCTTGACGCCGAGAGGAATTTGACCACTTGGAAGGGTTGTGGAAACATCTCCTGGACGAGACGGTGAAGTACGAGTTGCCAAAATAAAAACGGCTTACGGCTCGTTCGTTCGTCCGGTCGCCGGCCTCGCACGGCTTTTGTCACCGTAGTTTTTTATTCAAACTTTTTGCTCCGTCCTTAGGCAACATGAGCTACATCCAGCCCTTTGATGTTATTACCCTTACAGTATTTTCATTTCCATAGGTTCAAGGACATCGGATCAAACGACAATCGAGATTATCTTCAACCCCTGCCCTCCTTATTGGAGCATGTTCCCAATGAGCTTGTGAACTCAAGAAAAGAATGAACTTTGCCGATGATTACTTTACCGCCAAAAAACCTGAGAGTTACTCTTTCCCGAAAACATCTGACAAGAAGTCGCAACAGAATAAGAGCTACCAAAATCTAGAATATATGTTTCATTGCATCCATAATTCTAGCTGTGATGACGATAGCTTCAAAAGAGTGCTCATATAGTGTTTTTTGTTACGTTTCAATTGAAGAATAAATAAAGAAAAACAAGAAAATAAGCAACAACAACCGATAGAAAACTCTGGTTTTTAGGAGCCACTTGTATATCGTATCTGTAATTCAGCAGTCGTATATGGCTCGTAAAAAGCAATGCATGATTGTTATATTGAACCGTAAATGTTCCTAATTTAGTTATCAAGATACTTTATCGCAAGGAATTGAGAGATTGAGAAATGCGGTTTTCTGGTCTGCAAAGTTTTAAAGCGTTAATATTGATCATTATCTTGCTGACCTTATATTTCAGAAAATTTAGTCGACCACGCGAGACATCCAGGAAGCATATTCCATATTTAGCGAATACAAAAAGTGGTCATACTTGATAAATGCAGGCAAAATTAGGATATAAATATATTTTTTTTACTCAAAGGATTGCAGAAGACGAATGATAAAAATAAATTACAAGATCAATTTAATTCTGTGGCAACCATCATGGACCTTTTCTTCGCAACCATATCCAAGCCATGCTTGCCGTTTATGTAATCTTTGCAACCATATACTGGACATTATGAAATTATAAACGATGGCTGTGAAAAAGACGTGAAACAAGCTGCTGAAAATGTTTTGTGAACCAAAAGGTCTTCGGAGAGGGGTCAAAATTTTTTCAAGTTCATGCGTTCTTGGAAACTACATTCAAGACCACTGAGGTTCGTGGTACCACAGGGAGCCATGCGTGCCTAATCGAAGAAATCTTCCAAACTACTTTTAAATGATCTGTTTCATGGCGTACAACACTGAAAGTTTCGCGAAATGAGATTTAGAGGAAGTTCAAGTTCAATGTTTTCTTGGCAACATATCCAAGCCAACGGATATTCCTGGTTCTTGCATGGTACCATAGAAGTTTATGGTCTTGTATATGGTTACCAAGAACACAATAGCTGTCAAAAAAAATTTGCCTATCTTTGGAATGCAAAAATGAATTTGAGGTAAAAACCATTAAAACATCATACATTATTCAATAACTTTTCTCATGGCGTCTATGGAACCATATATGGTTTATGGATAAGGTTGCCCTGAAAGGTCAATCCGGGATTGTATGATCCAAAAGAAAGACTCGTGATCATTAAGTCCTTTTCGTGGCGATAATATCATTTGGAGAACTACAAAATCGTTTCCTGAGCCAACAAACTGTTCCATGATCAATGTTTGTTGAGCCCTCGCAGCTTGAACTTGGAAATTGTTAATTATGAAGTGAATTTTGCCATTTAGCCAATTATCAGCCATAATAAAAAACATTTCCCTAATGTATAGAGTAGCTTTATGCCTCCCGTTCGCATTTCTGTCGGCACCGGAATTTCACTTGACCTACAGTCCCCGGATGGCTGAGATCTGTTTCTATAAAAGCCAGTCCAGCACTCGCATTTCTCCAATATCGAAACACTGTTCCTCGTTTCCACGTCGTACATTAAAATAGCTAATAAGTTGTCTCCGTATACGCCACTTGGAGTTTTCTGGAACTCGATTATAGAGGCTTTGTCTGAAACTTGATTTACGATTGTAAAGACTTCTTGAATAGCCAGAACAGTCAAAAGAGCTCCGCAGATTATAACACAAATAATCTTGGCGCATCGGTTCATTTCGCCAGCTGATAAAGAACTGTGGTAAAAATTATGAAATCGAGCGAAAACTTCAATTGTCCAAAAATCTGTTTAGTTGATGATGCTAGAACCCGGGTCAAATGTCTTCCCTAAATTCTGCCAATTGATTTTGAAGTGTGTGTTAGTGTGTTTGTTAGTGTGTGTGTGTGTGTGTGTGTGTGTGTGTGTGTGCGCGTGTGAGTGCTCTGTATGTGTGTCTGTGTGTATGTATATGTGTGCGAGTGCGCGTGTGTGGTGGGGGAGATGAAGTGGGAGGGTTGTTTTGAGGGGTGGGGCAGGGGATAAAATGACAAAAAATTAGGAATATTTTTCAGCCCAAAACGATTGCAGAGTTTTCAGCTGCATTTTTCTTTTTAAAAATGTTGTTATCTTTCCCCTCATTGAAATACCGCTCTTGCCTTTTTTAGCAGAAAAATTCGACCCGGGTAGAGGAGATTCTTAAGAAAAATGATGACCTACTTACAGTTTTAAAAAGTTAAAATTCCTCATCAAATAAAAGTTAACCTGGCATGAAGCAGTTCAGATTTTTCCAACCTTAATCTGTGGAAAAATGACGCCCTAAAGTGGTAAAAGAATAATAAAAAGACTTATTTACGAGGCCATTCTTCTTTATTTAAAAATTTTGAAGAGCATAAAGAGCGGAAGTTAATAATTTATTGCTTTTTTGGCCAATGACAAAGGAATCCCATAGGTGATGTTTGGTCATAAAACAGGAGAAAACCTTTTTGTAAACATCTGCTTTTCTGGAAATGAGGACAAAAAGCTTCGCAGCAGAAACGCAAACAACTTTTTTCTTAGCAGCTTAATTGAGAATTGAATACAAAATTTGTAAAATTTCTAGAGTATTTCAAAGCGGAAAGCCGTCTTTCTGGCTAGCTGCTCATAATGAGCCTTAAAAGGCTTAAAATATCAGCAAATTCCGATCAATAAAATATGGTATCTTTTCTCAACTCGAACCTATGCTCTCGTTGTTGTATTCCATTGAGTTGTTTATCACAGAAAATTTCAAAGAATTTTCATTAATCAAACAATAGCTTTTTCAAAAGATGAAAAATCCATTCTGTGGATGCTTAAATATTTCATTTGTTTTACGATAAAGCAATGTGAACACCAATAAGTCTGTCTCGCGATAACACTTCAAAAATAATGCATGCAAACCATCTTATCTATTCAATGTTCGAGCTTATTATCAAAATGTTACTCGTAAATTTCAATCAAAAAATAACTTTTTCAAAACAGAGCTTAAAATCGTGTTCAATCAACTACAAGAAATTGAAACATTTGTGATGTAAGTTTTGCAGGTTTCCTACGTTTCTAAAGGATTTCTTGAAGCAGTAGTTCACACCTTTTTTGCAAAATACAATTGCAGGAAATAAATTTTTCTAGTTCTTTGCTGCTAATTTAACGATTTAAACGATTTGAATTAACCTTTTTGGGCAAAGTAACAAAACTTGGACAAACATGAAAAAAATCTTTTTGTAAGAAATCGTCGTTTTCGTCGTTTTGTCGTCGTTTTTGTTGTTTTGTCGTCGTTTTTGTCGTTTTGTCGTCGTTTTCTTCGTTTTCATTAGTTTTCGTCGTTTAAGTATTTTTTTTTGTGTAAGAAAATATCGTTTCTTTGTCGTTCTTTTGCCGTATCTAAAGCGGTTTTTTTAAAATGAAATCGTCGTTTTTTGATCGTTTTTTCCGTCGTTTAATTGCTCGTGAACTCCGAAGTAAAACTTGTTGCTAATATAAAACTGTTTTTGCATATCGGTATTACAGGCCTGATAGCGCACTAGTGAGTTCATCAGGTAATGTATCGGGAATTCAATGGTTCGAATCCCAGTGTCAATCCGTTTTTTTCATTTTCTTACAATAAATTAACGATGAAAAAACGACCAATTCTTACATAAAAATAACGAAATAACGAACAAAATAACGACTACCAATTAAAGGCTTTGATCGTTTTTGTCTACGGAAAACGATTAAAAAACGAAGATTTCTTACAAGTGAAAAAAAAACTCATATACACGGGTAATATTTGAATAGAAATTTAATCAGCCGTAGTCCTGCGATAAAAACAATTGGCAAATGTCTTATGCTAATTTTAGTAAATTTTTTTCCAAAAAAACTGTTTCACCTGAAAAATAGCAAATGTGCACTTTTGCTCACTTTGCTCGTTTTCCACCATCTTGAAGTTCATTTTTTAAAATGAAAGTTTTTTCTAAGGGAAATAATAGAAGGTTAGTAGGACAGTAACAAAACTCCAAGCAAAAAATATTGTTGCCAATTTTGGAATGAATTTCTACGGAGAAAGTGAAAGTGACAAGCGGCACTTGCTGACTTTGCTTAAATTTTATTCATAAGCATAAACTTTTTGGGCAAAGTAACAAAATTTAGGCAAACATGAAAAAAATCTTTTTGTAAGAAATCGTTGTTATCGTCGTTTTGTCGTCGTTTTTGTTGTTTTTTCGTCGTTTTTGTCGTTTTGTTGTCGTTTTCTTCGTTTTCAATAGTTTTGGTCGTTTAACTCGTCTTTTACGTGTAAGAAAATATCGTTTCTTTGTCGTTTTTTTGTCGTATCTAACGCGGTTTTTTTTAATGAAATTGTCGTTTTTTGATCGTTTTTTCGGTCGTTTAATTGCTCTTGAACTCCGAAGTAAAACTTGTTGCTAATATAAAACTGTTTTTGCATATCAGTATTACAGGCCTGATAGCGCACTAGTGAGTTCATCAAGAAACGTATCGGGAATTCAATGGTTCGAATCTCAGTGTGAATCCCGTATTTTTTTCATTTTCTTACAATAAATTAACGATGAAAAAACGATCATTTCTTAAACAAAAATAACGAAATAACGAACAAAATGACGATTACCACGTAAAGGCTTTGATCGTTTTTGTCTACGGAAAACGATTAAAAAACGAAGATTTCTTTCAAGTGAAAAACAAAGTTCATATACACGGGTAATATTTGAATAGAAATTTAATCAGCCGTAGTCCTGCGATAAAAACAATAGGCAAATGTCTTATGCTAATTTTAGTAAATTTTTTTCCATAAAAACTGTTTAACCTGAAAAATAGCAAATGTGCACTTTTGCTCACTTTGCTCGTTTTCCACCATCTTGAAGTTCATTTTTTAAAATGAAAGTTTTTTCTAAGGGAAATAATAGAAGGTTAGTAGGACAGTAACAAAACTCCAAGCAAAAAATATTGTTGCCAATTTTGGAATGAATTTCTACGGAGAAAGTGAAAGTGACAAGCGGCACTTGCTGACTTTGCTTAAATTTTATTCATAAGCATAACCTTTTTGGGCAAAGTAACAAAATTTAGGCAAACATGAAAAAAATCTTTTTGTAAGAAATCGTTGTTATCGTCGTTTTGTCGTCGTTTTTGTTGTTTTTTCGTCGTTTTTGTCGTTTTGTTGTCGTTTTCTTCGTTTTCAATAGTTTTGGTCGTTTAACTCGTCTTTTACGTGTAAGAAAATATCGTTTCTTTGTCGTTCTTTTGTCGTATCTAACGCGGTTTTTTTTAATGAAATTGTCGTTTTTTGATCGTTTTTTCGGTCGTTTAATTGCTCTTGAACTCCGAAGTAAAACTTGTTGCTAATATAAAACTGTTTTTGCATATCAGTATTACAGGCCTGATAGCGCACTAGTGAGTTCATCAAGAAACGTATCGGGAATTCAATGGTTCGAATCTCAGTGTGAATCCCGTATTTTTTTCATTTTCTTACAATAAATTAACGATGAAAAAACGATCATTTCTTAAACAAAAATAACGAAATAACGAACAAAATGACGATTACCACGTAAAGGCTTTGATCGTTTTTGTCTACGGAAAACGATTAAAAAACGAAGATTTCTTTCAAGTGAAAAACAAAGTTCATATACACGGGTAATATTTGAATAGAAATTTAATCAGCCGTAGTCCTGCGATAAAAACAATAGGCAAATGTCTTATGCTAATTTTAGTAAATTTTTTTCCATAAAAACTGTTTAACCTGAAAAATAGCAAATGTGCACTTTTGCTCACTTTGCTCGTTTTCCACCATCTTGAAGTTCATTTTTTAAAATGAAAGTTTTTTCTAAGGGAAATAATAGAAGGTTAGTAGGACAGTAACAAAACTCCAAGCAAAAAATATTGTTGCCAATTTTGGAATGAATTTCTACGGAGAAAGTGAAAGTGACAAGCGGCACTTGCTGACTTTGCTTAAATTTTATTCATAAGCATAACCTTTTTGGGCAAAGTAACAAAATTTAGGCAAACATGAAAAAAATCTTTTTGTAAGAAATCGTTGTTATCGTCGTTTTGTCGTCGTTTTTGTTGTTTTTTCGTCGTTTTTGTCGTTTTGTTGTCGTTTTCTTCGTTTTCAATAGTTTTGGTCGTTTAACTTGTCTTTTACGTGTAAGAAAATATCGTTTCTTTGTCGTTCTTTTGTCGTATCTAACGCGGTTTTTTTTAATGAAATTGTCGTTTTTTGATCGTTTTTTCGGTCGTTTAATTGCTCTTGAACTCCGAAGTAAAACTTGTTGCTAATATAAAACTGTTTTTGCATATCAGTATTACAGGCCTGATAGCGCACTAGTGAGTTCATCAAGAAACGTATCGGGAATTCAATGGTTCGAATCTCAGTGTGAATCCCGTATTTTTTTCATTTTCTTACAATAAATTAACGATGAAAAAACGATCATTTCTTAAACAAAAATAACGAAATAACGAACAAAATGACGATTACCACGTAAAGGCTTTGATCGTTTTTGTCTACGGAAAACGATTAAAAAACGAAGATTTCTTTCAAGTGAAAAACAAAGTTCATATACACGGGTAATATTTGAATAGAAATTTAATCAGCCGTAGTCCTGCGATAAAAACAATAGGCAAATGTCTTATGCTAATTTTAGTAAATTTTTTTCCATAAAAACTGTTTAACCTGAAAAATAGCAAATGTGCACTTTTGCTCACTTTGCTCGTTTTCCACCATCTTGAAGTTCATTTTTTAAAATGAAAGTTTTTTCTAAGGGAAATAATAGAAGGTTAGTAGGACAGTATCAAAACTCCATGAAAAAAAATATTGTTGCCAATTTTGGAATGAATTTCTGAGGAGAAAGTGAAAGTGACAAGCGGCACTTGCTGACTTTGCTGATATTTTATTCATAAGCATTCTGAAAACCAAGTCTCACCTTTGTTAACAAAACACCTTTTTTAGAAAAAGTATTTTTTCATAAATTATTTAGAAACGCCTTTTTAATCCATTTATCCAAAATCATTTCTTCCGAAGTTTTTTAGAGATTTCATTCTCTGTCTCTTTAATGAGATTTGACCAAGGAGGCACATAGAGTTTCAATGCGAAACAAGATGGACTGGTTTTTTATCAGTGAAATAAACTCGGAAAGAAATTAAAAATTCAGTCATTTAATTTGTACATTATCTTTTACATATTGGTCGCATATTAATAGGAAACATAACATTTGATTAAAAAATTATTTCCAGAAACGAGGTGCCTACTAATTTTGACGCAAACATTTTATTAGAAATCTCACATTAAATTGACCAAATTTGAACCCTTGCTCCGTTTTCACTTTTAAAATGAAGCTTTATACAGCACTGTATGAATCAACATTTTCTCATATTGATGAACCGAGAGAAAAACCTAAATTTTTTCTTCTAATCCACTATAGCTGGACAATTCCGAGTCATTTCCAAGTTTCAAGGAACTCTTAGAATACATTCTAAATGAAATTTTCATTTTCAACTTGTCTTATAGATGATAGTGAAATGAGAGCGGAGCAGTTGCGATCGATAAAGAGTTGAAAATCAAAATCCAAAATCACGTTAGGATTCCAGTGAATTATGTAACTGGTTTCATTAAAATTTGATTTTGATTGAAACATCAATGCTTCGGCAGAACCAATAATACGTAAAAAATGATGTTTTAGTTTTCAATTAAAAAAGTTTAAAGTAGTTGATCATCTCAATACATGCAAGTGATAAAAACTCAACTGACGTAAAGTTCTCGTTGGGATTCCACTGAGATACCTTAATAATTTTAATTAAAAATTGTTTTTGATTGAAGCCTCAATGCTTCAGCAGAACCCATAATACGTGAAAATGATGGTTTTTATTTTTTAATAAACAACTTGTAAAGAAGTCTTACACAATACACGACCCGCAAAATAACCAACGGAGAAGGTTTTTTAATTTTTTTTTAAATTTTCTAAAAGTTGAGCTAGTACAATAGATTTCAGTTTTGCATTGTTATTTTATACAGAATACATTTTGCGTGAAAAAAACTGAAATGTTATGTCAGTTTTTTTGTAATAAAGAATCATTACTATAAAATTGAACTCAAAAAGACTCTATTGCCCTGAAACTTTTGTATTTTGGATATTGGATAAATAATTGTAATTTTTTTTCACATTCAGTAGATATAAATTTAGAATATTTGTTGAACTTGTAGCTATGTTGTAATTTTGTCAACCCATGCGAATTGAAAAGCTTTGACGTTAACTAGTAATAACAGTCAGAAATTTTTTTAAATAATACTCGAACTGCACAGTCCACTTCGAATGGTTATCTTACAACTCTCTTTAGGAAACAATTCTTCAGTTTTTGTACTTATATTTAAGCAAATTGTAAAGCTTGAGGGAATTGTGAACTTAATTGCTCAGATGATAGAATCTAAGTTGTTCTAGAATGAATTGGATATCTAATTTAAATTTGTTTCAAAATATCTTTTAAAGCACATGCAACTCTATCTTGACAAACGTTTGTACAAAATGAATAATGCGTCTCTTCTGACCAATTAGAGCATTAGAGCTGGAATTGGTCGAAACGATCTTGCAGGAGTCCTGCAAGATAAAGACTTGTCTAGATCTTGTCAAGATAAATTTTGCATTATCTTGTAAGAAAACTATTGTGTTGAAAGTTATTGTGAAATAGCCAACTGTTAACATCATACAGAATAACGATTTGGTCTCGAATAGGTTGATTAGATTGAATTACTAGGTTCGTCCCTTAACATTTTGTTTGAATTCCAGTCTCACATCCAAATCAGTTAGTTTATGTTATCTCAGGAAAATTCAAATCTCTAGCAAACTATCTGTATAACGGAAGCACATATGAAAAGATAACCAAATGCGTTCTCCATTTCTTGTTTAAATAGAGGTTTCCTTGTTGATGTTCTTATAGCTGATTACCCGAGACAGGAAGTTTTCTTTTTTATATGCTTAACCTTTGTAATGATGGATGTTGAAAAATAAACTATTTTTCTGCAAGATCTTGCAAGACAAACTTTTTCATCCAAATAGGCGAACTATTGTACAAAATTGAACGCGTTTGAGGACGATCGTCATATTAGTTTTATGATGTTTTCCAATAAATTTTTGAATGGAAAATATGTCTCTCATTAAAAATTGGTCAGTGAAAAATGTACCAAATGATATACTATTCAATAAACATGAAACAGCACAAAAACACTAAACTAAAATAATATAGTTTAATCCAAAATTTATGTCCTTGGTTCAGCCTGGTTTTGCCAGGAGATGCAAAAGATAGCGCAAAATTTTTAGTTAGAGCTCAGTAAAAAAATCTAGCTACAGAAAGGTTAGTATGGCTAATAGTTGCGGGTCATACAAAAATCCCATTTATACACTATGTCATATAAAACCAATTACGAATAAAACGAAAATCCGTTAGCCACGTTTGTATAACAGTTTCAAGGAGATAAGTTTTTCAGACCACGCTCAATATGAAAATATCATCATCAAACGCGAACTATGCCTATATCGAAAATTATAATTTAACGTTTTCGAACACGCTAACTGTCGATAATAACAACTAACAGCCCCGGTAAGATTTGTTGAAATTAAATAAAAGTGTGATACTGATTTCATCAATTCTCTCGTTCAAATGAAGATAACGATGCAAAGGTCACAAAAATAAATTTGTGAACCGCTTTCCTACAAAACGGAACATAATACACATCCAGTTTATACCCTTATATTTGAATAATTGATACTTCTTTCAGCTTTCTCGCAAATAATAGCTAATGGTAGATAAAACAGTAAATTTATAGAACATTAACAGATGCGATAAAAATAACGTCTATAAACATCAAAGAACTCGGCAGATGCTTCTAATAAAGTTTTTCCTGATATTTTCTGCCAGATATAAGATCGATCTTCTATTGAACCTCTGCAGTTGAAAGCATCCGATGTTCTTCATTTTGCTACCCTTTGCGATATTAAAATTGAATTCCAATTAAGTTGCCCATCGACCAAAGTATTGCAGCTTTGCAAAAAATATAAACTAAAAATTAGCAATGAAAACCTATACAAAAAATTTTTGTGGAATATTTGTTTCAGAACCAAAGAACGTTTGAACAACAGTGAAAACAAGGATGCTCAGCAAAAATAATGAGCACAAAAAATATCAACCCACTTCAAAAATTAATTTGAGCTCAAAAATGATTGAGTCTGATCTTCCAAAGCAAAACAGAAGAATTTTGCATCTATTTTGAAATAGACCAATATAAAAGGAAATAACTCTGCGTGGAAATTTTAATAAGTCAACGCCGAAAAATTCTTATATTATATCTATTGCGAAGAAGCGAAGAGCTCTTTTTTTGCTTTTGTGAAAAAAATGGTTTTGTGAATCACCTCACATTGCTTTGGATAATAAAGCCACAAGTTAACACACTACCTAAAAGGACAATAATTAGCAAAACTGCAAATTTGAATTTGAAGTCTGAAAATCTGCAAAGATGTAAAATAATCCACAAAACAAATTTTAAAAAAGTTGTCCAGTTTTGAAGAAATTGTGCTTTCAACGATCATGGCCACGAGTATATAGACTCATCAACAAAAAAACAGATTTGAATTAACGCTCCTCATACCCTGGCAGCGATGGAATTTCTCAAAACAATATGTTGTGATATTTTTAATTATCTTAGTTGGATAATTGAATCTTGGGTTGTCCAGCAAATAATCAGTCAAAGTCATTGAGCAACATACCACTCCTTTGGACTTTTTCCGTTCTTCATCAACTGGTATCTATCGTATTTTGCAGAGTTTCGTAACATATTTCTTATTGGTTTATAAAGTCCTTCCGCTCACATAACCACACAATCGGTTATGGTCACATCTCATTACTCAATCCAATTGGGTGTTCCCGTACTCCCCTCCAAATGGGTGAGAAGTATGCATTTATTGAGAGAACTCTTCACTAATCACGTACAAGCAACTGTTGACATTAGTTAGGCGAATCGGGTAATTATCATTTTTGCGTTCCAACGCATTAATTGGATTGAAATGGATTGAATCAATTGGTTGATCGCCACGCTAGAACATTTGGAGAAAGCATTTCTGCCGTCTCCCAGACAAGCTATTCTCTTTATTGATCTTCCCGAGGTTTCAGACCATACCACCAAGAACTTCAGATCACAGCGGCAAAAAACTCACTTCGTCTTCTCGGCAATCGGCAGCTAGTTTGCAGTCGTCAGCATATGTTAACGCATGACCGATTGTATCCACCGCATTTGCAATGATTGTTGATAGCACGGATGACTACACTGTTACATCAACCGCTGCTGGTTTTACTTGTTGTTTTCTCACTTTGATAAAAACCAACCACAGCGGGTCTTTCCCATTATAGCCCTCTCCCATGAAATTATAGCCCATCACGTTATGGTATAATTACCAAGATTGTGGTACGGGGGCATAAATAATTTGACCACTAAGCTGACAGGGCTATAATGAAAAAAACCCACTGCGGCTGATGTTACTATGTCTTTTTTCTAAATTCCCTTTAGTACTATGTAAAAAGAGACGCACTGGCGTACAAAGAAACCAATCAGTTCAATCGAGCGGTCATATAACGTATAACTTTCCCCATCATGGTAATTACACTATAATACGAAGCTATGATTTTGTAGTGGGGTCTAAGATGGTAAAGACCCTTAGAATCGTCAATTATTATGCAACGATTCTTTGACGGGTGTGGAGACTAAAAAAACAACCGGGAAGAGAATTTTTGGCTAAATAGGAAATATATGTGGTCAGTAGAGGACAAAGCAGTAAATTCGCCCGTAAAAATTCACATTTCTTACATAATTTTGCAGTGACAGCTTAGATTTAACTTCAGACGTTCACACATTCATCGCAAAAATTTTGTTTTTCTAAAGCTCCTCGGCGTTGATCTTACTTAGTTTCGGCATTTCTACTCTTTGCGCTTGTACAATTTCAACTGTTCGAACTATGTTTAAGTGACTTCTACCACAGCCCTCATGCTTGCTTGTAACACCTTCTACCACTGCACTACCTTATCTCAGTTTTTCTCTGGAAATGTTTCCTCTGACATGAATCTTCAAAACTGGCTAAAAACTACTCATTTTACGAAAACCATTTACGCTTTCACTTTTGTTCTATATATATGGAAACAAGTTCTCTAGTCAAAGGTTGATTTTCAGTAAAGTATTTTTTTACAGTTTTTTTGATGATTACAAATTTCCGTTAAACCATTTTCAACTTGTTCCAGCACTTGAGTCAAGTTGTCATGCGCTGTCATTCTTGACTTGATTGTTACACAACATGCTCCCAGAAGAACAAGAGGCCAGCAACAATTGGAGAAGTCGTCAAAGAGAGGATATCCCAGAGGCGGTCAGCAACATTTAAAGAGGTCGTCGAAGAGAGGGCAACCCAAGTTGCCTAGAAGCCGTTACGTGGAGAAAAAATCATAAAAAGTTGCTAATCAGCCAAAATGGGTGCGAGTGCGGAAACGGGGCAAACGAACGTACCGTAAGCCGATTTTACCTTCACCACACAGTGTTTTCTATCTCCTCCAGGGTGCAACTCCAGCACAGGCCCTAGAGGCCAAATTCCACGAGGGTTCATGTCTTTCAGGATCCAGACAACTTCCTTAACTCTAAAGAGCGACTGGTTGCTCTTACTCCACTTGGATCTCTTGAGTAGTGTCGGCAGGTATTCTTTGACAAGTCGCTTCCAGAGGTGGTTCATCATCTGTTGCAGGTTTTTCCACGCCTCGAAGCTGGTTGGGGTCTGGCTGTCAAATTTTCCTGGAAGGAGAGAGTTGAATGGATGACTGATCAGGAAATGGTTAAGTGTGAGAGGCATCTCGTAGTCGGGAAGATCAGAGACATTTGTAATTTCATGATGACCTCAATCTCTACCGCTATTGTTGGGAATACGTCAAGTGAGAACCCTTTTGAGCCTAGATTGATCAACAGAGTTCTTTTTGCTGTCTGTATCAAGCGCTCTCAAGCACAGCCAAAATGAGGACCATAGGGCGGGTTGAATTTCCAAGTCGTGTTTGTAGCAGCAAGAATTTTGTAATTTTTGTCGTTGTCAAGGCTCGTTACACTTTTCTTGAGCCCTGATGAGGCTCCAATGAAGGTCTTTCCATGATCAATGTACAGCAATTCTTGTTGACATCGTCTACTAGTGAAACGTCGAAATGCATTTAGCAAAGTACCGGTGCTGAATTCTGGGCAGTTTTCAAGGGGACTGCTCTCGTGACCAAGCACTTGAAGATCACACTAAAATGTTTTTTTTGTGTCTTCTTTGTAGATTGGTCCAAAGATGATTACACCAATATTGGAGAAAAGAGATTGTGTTGCGGCTGATGGGAGGCAAAAAGCTGGAACAGGAGACAAGATTGGTTGCCTAATCTGTGCATTAAATCTTCTGCATAAAAAACCGAGAAATTTTATGATAAGTATTGCTAAACATAAGCTTTAAAGATTTCTTATTTCTGATGAATGCATATGCGATGAGCATGCTCTAGGTACAAACGTGTGATTATGTCTTTCGCATGCAGAATAATTGGACATTTTTCTATTTCAAGTTCATTGGGAGCAAATTTAAGTCTTCCACTTGAACGGAGTATACCGTTTTGGTGGAGGATTTTGTTCAATGACCACAGTTTGCATTCAGAGTGGACTTGAAATCCCTTTTAATGAGGAATTGTCGAACAAAATGTGTTCTCTTGAGAATGTCTAATCAAATGCTTCCGAGATAGATCAATGTCATCAGCGGTGTACTGTTGTCATTATTACGGAGTTTTTTCACTCAAGAATTTAAGAAATCAGTGGCTAATGTGAAGAGAAATTTCGTCCAAGACAAAAAACGTGTTAATTAGACAACTGGCTTTGGAACAATTGAGGAGTCATCTGAGACTGTTGCCCAAACCAGTGGCTCTGAGGAACAAACTGGCAATTGAATGGCTCTGCTGAGGACAAAAAACCTGCGGTTTCAACCACTTGGCAGATTTTTTGCGTGAATCTAAACCACGAGTGCCTTGATTGGCCGGATTGTCGATAGTGGTACTTGCTTCCTTTGTTTAGTTTCTGTTGATGCTAAAATTTATCGGGATCGGTTGAACCTAACATTTTGTGAAGTCTTTTTACAACATGTGTAGAAAGTTGTTCGTCCCTGTTTTTTGCCAAGTTTCCGAATTTCTTTGAGAAAAATTTTGGTGTGAACTCTTGAAGGAGAAAATATTCCAAAAGAAAGTTTTCAAATATCGAAGAGACAAGGCTAAAAAATTTTCTCTTGGTATCCTCAGAGGCATCCAATGGAAAATCGGTCAAGAGTATCAAGATGGATGCGTCAGCTGACAGGTTTCATTTCCGTCCAAACATTTTGACAAGGTCAGTGCTTTGTTCAATGTTTTCTATTGTTATTCTTTCGAGGACTTCGGGTTCATTAGATACGAAGGCAAGAACCGGCTTCCTTGAGGTTTTGAGACGTTGAAGGACGTTTTCAGCTGAACAACATTTGAAACGTTTGTAACTGTCAGCTCTGACTGCTCTGACTGACAACTATTCGCGATTTTCTCAACGCAGAGATTTAAGACGTAGATTGCGCACGATTGTGAGCAGGTGGCAGCAAATATCAGTCTTGTAACTGATACTGTTGAATTTCATTGTCGTTTTTCCAATTAACTGCGATTTGCATGAACATGCCTTCGATGTCAGCTAGGACTGTGTCCGGGTTTTCGGGAAAGCGCTTGAGATCTCCAATAAGACTATTAAGCGGGTCTAATAGTGCTAATAAGTTTGTGTTGAGATATTCTCCACAGAGCTTCGAGGCAGCGTTTGCGACGCACCAAACTTTCTTGGGCTTGTTAGGATTCTCAACGGTGTAATAAAGGAGGTACCAGATTCGGTCCGGAGATCATTTTTGCATCTCAAATGGCACGTAGTTTTTCTCGAGGTCTGTTTGTAATGTCTTTTTGTAATTAGCACGGAGGGTAGCATTACGTTCCAGATTGTTATGAAGACTTTTAACTTCACTGAGGGCGGAGAAATGTAGGTTTTTCACCCTGGAATTTTGTTCCACGGAAATTAATGTTTCAAATCTTTCTCCGTTTATTTAATTGAATATTCAAATTTTTCAAGAAATTTTTTGTGAAGGGATGAAGAAGATTAGCAGTAAGGATGAATGCCTTCCGAATGAAATCCCCAGATTTGTAGAACAAGTTAGTCTAGTACGGGTTCTTCAGATCGAATTTTGGAAACATAAAAAACAAAGGTTTTCGCTGCTTTGTCAGATTGTTTCTGATAACTTTTTGAGAATAGTTTTTACTTTCATCAGCCAAGGTCCAACCTAGGTTAGTCTTTACGCCAAAATAATGATTCAGATTTTCTTGAACGTCATGAGTGGGGTAGGTGAAAGCGAAGGCGTTAACACCAAGTAGTGCGCTGATTTCGGCATCCACAACATTCGAAAAATGAATATATCGTGAATAATTGAACGCATCTCAAATTTGGTTTAATTGAAACACACTTGCGGCACTGATATTCATAGATGGCGTTACTTAAGCTCTACAGAGTTAAAAATAATTCTGTTTTGACTTGTATTGACTGATAGTGACTGGTTCGATAACTTGCGAGAGAGAGAGAGAGAGAGAGAGAGAGACATGTTGTTTTCAGTGCTAAGAAACTGAAGAGGAACTGATTAATGAGAATTGCTTGGAAGCTCCATCATATCTAAAATGGCAACCAGAATGAAACTACTTTGACTACCAGGGTCAATTAAAGCGTATGTGTCCAAGGCTTTGTTTCCCTGGAAAAGAAACGGGTATGCTGCTCATACCCTTTTTGGTGCATCTGTCCTCTTGTATGCTAAAGGACTGACTATTACCATTTTCTTTCAGAATTTATCTTTGGGGTCTGATCTGGTTCCGAGCCTTGGAGGATTGTCCATATCGGCTGATCAGATTGTGTTTCTGCTTGTTTTTTGTTTGGGAACAGTTAACAAGATTTTCAGTCGATGTCTGATTGTTCAATGGTACTGTTGATTGATTTTTCTGGATGTTTTCAGTTGAAAAAATTGCTGCTGGGCATATTATTTGTTTTGCTGGGTCATGCAAAGTTGAATGGTGGGAAGCAATAAATAATTGGCAGTTTTTAAGTGACAAGTTTGTTTGTGCTGCTTGTTACTCAGACAGTTTGAGCACAAAAGTTTTTGCTTTCGATGCTGTATTTTTCACTGGGATGACAAAGTTTGTATTCAGGTCAAGTAGCAATGTTGTGATTGCTTTTGCATTTGTCATATGATCTGGAGGCGTTGAAATTCTTCGGAGAAGTTTTTATTGACTTTGATTGCAGAATCCGTTGAAAGGAATAAGTCTGATTCTCTTCCCAGTTGGTGACTTGATTGTGTGAAGATTGTTTTGCGTTACTTCTGTATTTGTTGTTAACATGGGAATAATGATAGTTTTTGAAGTTAGGTGTTGTGTTTCTTAAAAGGCTGTCTCTCTTGACTTTGTTGTATACCTGAACTTGAGGCTCTAACCACTGCTGATTGTCTGCAAGGGAAAGGTCTTATTGAAAACCAGTAAGACAAAGCTGGTTTCATTTTAAAAACAGACTGCGTGGTACAACTTCTTTGGCTTTTTCCAGCAAAATTGTTGAATAAAGATCTGCTGTGAAAAGGCAAGGTTCAGAAGGCTTTCACAATGTTTTTTAAAAAATAGCGATAACGCAGAAAAAATTTGCTTTTTTCTAGTAGTTCATTTGCCGGTTTTCAAGTTGATTGATAAAGGCATTAAAAACGATGGTTCTGTCACCGAAATGGTTCATCATTTCGTTTCATGCTGTCTGGTAATAAGACGGGTCTCACGAAAACGCATGTATCCATTCTTTTGCTTTTCCAGAAGTGCAGTTCTGCAAAAATGTGATTCAATGTGTATCTGCGTTTGATTTGTTGCAATTAATCATGCTGTAGAAGTTGTTGATCCATTCATGGGACTGATGAGGATTTCCAATGAAGTTTTGGGTCTCTAACTGTGGTAATTTATTTGGAAAAATATAGTCAATAATTTTTAGTTGTGGAACAAAAATGAAATTAGGGTTTGTTTGGGCTATTGGCTTGTGGATTTGTGGGCCATTGGCAGCTAAATTATTGGGCACAAGATTGAAGTGTGCAAACCGACCTGCTTCTGCGTTTTGCTGTGTTTGGGAGATTATGAAGTTTGGTATACTTGCGTTTTGGCATGGAAATCGGTTGAGAATGAGTGGCGTTATGATTCTGATTGTGTGTACCATTGGGCCAAATTGTGTGCTGTGACAAAAATTGAACGACAGTTAGTTCATTCGGTAATTGATGAGGGTACTGATGAAGAGAAAAATCTGGAGCTGGCACAGCAGTTAAAATAAGAACACTTTTTTTATCTTTTCCAGGAAAAGATCGGCTAGTAATGGGCTGGATTAACTGAGGATTCTGTTGCTCGATGGGAGAAACACATCTGTTTTAAAGGAAACCGTGCCTAGTATATACTGTTTGGGTGTACTGAGAACCATATAAATTGAAGTTACCCGGACATGTTTCTAATTTTGTGACAGCTGAGGGAGATTGTTTGACTCTGTTGAACATCGGAAGGGCTCTGAAATACCGTGAAGATGTTTTCATGTGAAACGAAATCAATTTCATTAGCAAACGCTGGTAGCGGTTGTCGTTGAACTCTACAATTTGATTTGCTGTGGATGATTTGGCTAACTGCTTCTTTCCGGTAGCATGACAAACTTGACCTGTTGATTGGAAAAGGACCCGATTTCCGGACCCGTGTTTCGGGATTAAAAGCTCAGTTTTACAATTAGGATAGTTTGAGGATAGTTTGAGCATAAATGTTTGCATTTGTTCTAATCCCGTTCCCTGAGATGCTGAAGTTATTGATTAAGCAATTTATTTTTGTTTGCTTTACTGTCGTTAAGGTTAATCTGAGCTGTTTGGTGGCTGAGGGGGGTATAAAAGTTTTCAGAAAATAAATTTCAGTTACATCAGGAGGCTGATCTTGTTGGCTTTTTACTTTGTTTTGTGTCTCTGACAGTTGTCGACGGTCATCGAGGACGTATTCTCAGTGAATAAATAGGGCAATTGATTTTTGAAGAAAGAGTATTGGTCTACCTTGCCGAGCCGGGATGGCAGGTGGCTGGTTATTGCTACTTCGCAGTTGTTCTGTGTCCCGTCGGAGCTGGTTGTCTTTGTTGTCATCAATTGAGACAGGGGTCAATTGTCGGGATTTCTTCTGCATGAGAATTAATAGATGTCATCTCTCAGCTGGCTTGAATACTGCCTCAATTGACCATCATTGTCCAAAAAGTCGACTTGCAACAACTGTAACTTAATCAGAAGATTAGTCAGTTTGGCTTGTCTACCCAGGATGTACCTGTATTCTAAAGATGCGGTTGTTTCATCACGTTTTGTGACATCTCCTTCAATTCAGTTTCTTAGGCTCTTGTTCGATCAACCAGCAGGGACAATGTTCAAAATTTTTTCCGTTGCGGAATAGTTACCTCCAAGAGGTCTAGCTAATTTTTCCTTATCATTTTCGTCGCTTTGAACCTGTTGAAGGCAAACCGGCATTCGGCACTTAATTACATGGAAATCTTTTAGTTTATCTGTTCTGTGGACTTGTTGTTGCTTTTGAAGACGTTGAAGTTCTTTAATGAAGGCAAAATTAGCTTAAAAAACCGGAGCGACGCAAATTTTGACTTCAAAAATTGTCTAATAGTTGACTGCTAACTGCTAACAAACCTGGTTTTTTCTTCGTGAAAAGAGCAACAACAAAACTTTTTAAAAAATTGATATGTTTTATTAGTTTTTTATTTGCTGAATCTAGCATATAGCTTTTGTTCTAGAGAAGGAATTAGATGCTTTCTCCAAACGTTCGCGCGCTTTTTTCGACTTTTGTCTGACAGACCCAAATAATTGCTTGTTTCCTGTCAAACAAATTCAATACTTCGCTGAAATTGCTAACTCAACGATGGAATATGAATGCCTTTAGTAATTTAGCTGGCAGGAATGTTGTGTTACGTCACAACTATACAGTTAAACGAAAATTAATCGAGAAAGAAAATGTTTTAAATTAAACAATTTTTTGTTTTTGAAATTTCAATACCTGGTAAATGCTCGCTTTCAATAGCTAAAGATCTATCAAAAGACCCTAAAAATTATCAGAAGTTTTCTCTTACTTTTAACTCTAACCGTACATCCTTAGAGACCAAAATCTGAAAAAAGTTTCGTAATTTTCTAAGCAGCTAAACTCTTTTTGTTTTTTAAGGAAATCATTTCTTTCTGTGGGCTTAAAACCTAAAAACATGTTTTAGGTGATATGCGTGTAGGCAACAGGGGCTACTGAAAGAAAACATAAGGATGAAAAACTATAATAAACCACAAGAAGCTTGAAGAATTTATAGGAAACGTAATTTTCTTCTGTTCTGAAAGATTCCCACTCTTTGTCAATCTGAGTGATGTTGTGGTGCTTCTATTGCCCTCTGAAAACTTAACATGAGACCCTTTTTTAAATTTTTTACTGAATTTCATAAAGAAATTGACTGAGATGACGTTCTAGATCCCTGATCTCTTTGGTCTTCCTTGGTCTTCCTTGCCGAGGCGGGATGGCAGGTGGCTGGTTATTGCTACTTCGCAGTTGTTCTGTGTCCCGTCGGAGCTGGTTGTCTTTGTTGTCATCAATTGAGACAGGGGTCAATTGTCGGGATTTCTTCTGCATGAGAATTAATAGATGTCATCTCTCAGCTGGCTTGAAGACTGCCTCAATTGACCATCATTGTCCAAAAAGTCGACTTGCAACAACTGTAACTTAATCAGAAGATTAGTCAGTTTGGCTTGTCTACCCAGGATGTAACTGTATTCTAAAGATGCGGTTGTTTCATCACGTTTTGTGACATCTCCTTCAGTTCAGTTTCTTAAGCTCTTGTTCGATCAATCAGCAGGGACAATGTTCAAAATTTTTTCCGTTGCGGAATAGTTACCTCCAAGAGGTCTAGCTAATTTTTCCTTATCATTTTCGTCGCTTTGAACCTGTTGAAGGCAAACCGGCATTCGGCACTTAATTACATGAAAATCTTTTAGTTTATCTGTTCTGTGGACTTGTTGTTGCTTTTGAAGACGTTGAAGTTCTTTAATGAAGGCAAAATAAACTTATAAAACCGGAGCGACGCAAATTTTGACTTCAAAAATTGTCCAATAGTTGACTGCTAACAAACCTAGTTTTTTCTTCGTGAAAAGAGCAACAACAAGACTTTTAACAAAATTGATATGTTTAATTAGTTTTTGTTTGCTGAATCTAGCATATAGCTTTTGTTCTAGAGAAGGAATTAGATGCTTTCTTCAAACGTTCGCGCGCTTTTTACGACTTTTGTCTGACAGAACCAAATAATTGCTTGTTTCCTGTCAAACAAAATCAATACTTCGCTGAAATTGCTAACTCAATGATGGAATATGAATGCCTTTAATAATTTAGGTGGCAGGAATGTTATGTTATGTCACAACTATACAGTTAAACCAAAATTAATCGAGAAAGAAAATGTTTTAAATTAAACAATTTTTTGTTTTTGAAATTTCAATACCTGGTAAATACTCGCTTTCAATAGCTAATGATCTATCAGCAGACCTTAAAATTTACCAGAAGTTTTCTCTTACTTTCTGACTCTAACCGTACATCCTTAGCGACCAAAATCTGAAAAAAGTTTCGTAATTTTCTAAGCAGCTAAATTCTTTTTGTTTTCTAAGGAAATCTTTTCTTTCTGTGTGCCTAAAACCTAAAAACATGTTTTAGATGATAGGGGTGTAGGCAACAGGGGCTACTGAAAGAAAACATAAGGATGAAAAACTATAATAAACCACAAGAAGCTTGAAGACTTTGCAGGAAACGTTATTTTCTTCTGTTCTGAAAGATTCCCACTCTTTGTCAACCTGAGTGATGTTGTGGTGCTTCTATTGCCCTCTGAAAAACTTAACATGAGACCCTTTTTTAAATTTTTTACTGAATTTCATAAAGAAATTGACTGAGATGACGTCCTAGATCCCTGATCTCTTTGAGATAAAGAATTGGTTTCGATCAAATCAAATATTTACTTTAAACGCTTTTCTTTCGTCGATTTTCTTCATCTCAGTATGGTAACGTCTGAAAACAAAGAACTAACGGATTTCGACGACGGCAACACCTGAAACCAAATGCTTCTGCAAAAAATTATGTTTTGCGCAAAATTTAAATTCTGCTGTCTTGTTTGATTTTTGGTGGGATGGCAAGAATTTTCAGTTATTTTAGGTTTTTTCAGTTCATTTCTGTTCAAAAACACTTAGTAATTGAGAAATATCTTCAGAGATTGGTTTGGATAATGAAAATTTCTTTCCTTAATAATATGAAGCCGACAATTAAAATTTTTTTAAAATTTTGTCTTGTGATAAACGTTTTTTCGTCAATTTTCGAATATAAAAATTTTAATGAACTCATCCAACTAATCAACTTTTTTGCTCACTGAGAAACTATTACAAAATTGAGTTCGAATAATAAAAGTGTATATTATATAAAATTATCAGGGCAAATACTTTGGAGTTTCTGTTTTCAAAAACGTTTTTGTTTGTCAATTTTCTTTATGAATAGCTAATTGAATTTATCCAGGTGAAGACCTTTTTGGCTCATTGGAAACCAGTTCAAGAGTGAGTTTGACCTATTGCAAATACATTCTATAGGAATCACTGGCCAAGTATTTGAAGCACGTTCTTTGAATATCTGTTTTCAAAACGTTTCTTCGTCAATTTTTGTTTACGAATACTTAATTGAATTTATCCAAGTGATGACCTTTTGGCTCATTGGCAACACGTTCAATACTGAGTTCGAACTATTACAAATACATTCTTTAGGAAAATCTAGCCAAGTTTTTAAAGAACGTTTTTTCAATAACTGTTTTCAAAACGTTTTTTTTTCGTCAATTTTCGTTTATGAATAACTAGTTGAATTTATCCATGTGAAGACCTTTTTGGCTCACTGGCAACCAGTTGAAAACTGAGTTCAAACTATTACAAATACATTTTAACGAATAACTGGCCAAGTATTTGAAGAAAGTTTTTTGAATATATATTTTCAAAACGTTTCTTTTTTCGTCAATTTTTGTTTATGAAGATTTAATTGAATTTATTCAAGTGATGACCATTTGGCTCAGTGGCAACATGTTCAAAACTGATTTTGAACTTTTACAAATACATTCTATAGGAATATCTAGCCAAGTATTCGAAGAACGTTTTTCGATTATCTGTTTTCAAAACGTTTCTTCTTTTCTTCAATTTTCGTTTATGAATAGCTAGTTGAATTTATCCAAGTGAAGACGACCTGTTTGGCTTACTGTCAACTAATTCAAAACTGAGTCGGAACAATTACATACAAAAATTCTATAGGGATATCTAGCCAAGTATTTCAAGAACGTTTTCTGAATATCTGTTTTCAAAACGTTTCTTTTTTCGTCAATTTTCGTTTATGAATATTTAACTGAATTTATCCAAGTGATGACCTTTTGGCTCAATGGCAACATGTTCAGAACTGAGTTTGAAATATCACCAATACACTCTATAGGAATATCTAGCCAAGTATTTGAAGAACGTTTTCTGAATATCTGTTTTCAAAACGTTTCTTTTTTCATCAATTTTCATTTATGAATATTTAAATGAATTTATCCGAGTGATGACCTTTTGGCTCACTGGCAATCAGTTCAAAACTGAGTTCGAACTACTACAAAAACATTCCATAGGAATAAATGGCCAAGTATTTGAAGAACCATTTTTGAATATCTGTTTTCGAAACGTTTCTTTTTTCGTCAAATTTCGTTTATGAATATCTAATTGAATTTATTCAAGTGATGACCATTTGACTCACTGGCAACATGTTCAAAACTAAGTTCGCACAATTAAAAATACATTCTATAGGAATAACTGGCCAAGTATTTGAAGAACGTTTTTTGAATATCTGTTTTCAAAACGTTTCTTTTTTCGTCAATTTTCGTTTATGAATAGCTAGTTGAAACTATTCAAATGAAGACGACCTTTTTGGCTCACTGGCAGCATGTTCAAAACTGAGTTTGAACTATTACAAATACATTCTTTATGAATATCTAGCCAAGTATTTGAAGAACGTTTTCTGAATATCTGTTTTTAAAACGTTTCTTTTTTCGTCAATTTTCGTTTATGAATATTTAATTGAATTTATCCAAGTGATGACCTTATGGCTCACTGGCAACATGTTCAAAACTGAGTTTGAACTATTACAAATACATTCTATAGGAATATCCAGCCAAGTATTTGAAGAACGTTTTCTGAATATCTGTTTTCAAAACGTTTCTTTTTTAGTCAATTTTCTTTTATGAATAGCTAGTTGAATTTATCCAAGTGAAGACCTTTTTGGCTCACTGGCAACCAGTTCTAAACTGAGTTCGAACTATTACAAATACATTCTATAGGAATAACTGGCCAAGTATTCGAAGAACGTTTTTTGATTATCTGATTTCAAAACGTTTCTTTGCACCATGTTCAAGACTGAGTTTGAACTATTACAGATACATTCTGTAGGAATATCTAGCCAAGTATTTGAAGAACGTTTTTTGAATATCTGTTTTCAAAACGTTTGCCTTTTCGTCAACTTTCGTTCATGAATAGCTAGTGAATTTTATCCTAGTGATGACCTATTTGACTCACTGGCAACTAATTCAAAAGTAAGGCTGAACTATTAAAAGTAGATTCTATAGGAATTTCAGGCCGAAAATTTTAAGAACGGTTTTTGAGTTTCGGTTTTAAAAAACGTTTTTTTTTGTCAATTTGCGTTTCTGAATTGCTAATTGAGTTTATACAATTAATGACCATGGCTAACTTATTCAAAATTGAGTTTGAGTTATTACAAGTAGATTCCATACAAATATCAGACCAAGAATTTAGAGAACAAAAATTTGCCCAAAAATTTGGCTCCAAAAAGTGTCTTTGTCTTTAGGGCCTTTGTTTTTAGTCCTTTAATCTTTTTTTGTTTTTTTGTGCGTCTCACAGACTGTTGGCCTCAAGACTGTACTGTGACAGCTGTTCGGTGACATCTTTGTCTTGTGCCCAGCACAGAATGTGGAACTGTGGAGTGACTCAAGTCCCCATATAGGGACGTAAAAGAAGATTCTATTTGAACAGGGCTCGAAGAAGGGTCACATTATACTTGTTCTATAAATACGAAAACAAGTTCTTTGGTCAAAACATTATGTTAAGTAAAGGTTTTTGTTACAGTTTTTTTGATGAATACCTATTTGCGGGTATCCGTTTCCACCTGTTCAAGGACTTGAGTCAAGATTTCATGTGCTTCTACTCTTGTCTTGATTGTTACGCAACAACCCTCTATCTGATATAATTTTGCGGTTTTAGTGGATACAGGGCTTTGGTACTTTTCCGGATAGTGTCCAAAGCAGTTCTCTTGAAATACTAGTTATGAAGAAAACTTCTTGAAGCTGAATGAAAAAAGGATCAGATGACCATAAAAACCTCTGGTAACATCTGTAGACTAAAAACTACTGAAACTTCAATATTACAATTGGTTGATTTTTCCAGTTAGTTTAATATTGTTCACTTTCCACTGAGGGTTGAAATGGACCAGAATGGACACTTTGGAATGACATTTGCTCTTATTAAGGTATTTGGTTCAGCGAGATTGACCTAAAGCGTTAAAAAATTAAATATTACTATTCATATAAGTCAATTAAGGCTATTTGTGTCAAATGCAGGGAACATGCCTGAAAACTCAATTACTGTCGAAACAAAAAGTTTTTACAGAAAATCTTATTTCGCTAAGTTTAAAACTTTTGTGGTGATTTTTTACCTCGCAAATTTCCATTCTCTGCCATGCAAATGCTTTGCAGTCGAGCACAGAGAACTTCTGCTTCACTAAGATATTGATTTCAATTTCTAAAAAAAACTTGATAAATAAAATTTGACACATAATCAAACCACGGTTTTATAAATTTTCGTTGCTGCATCTGATGTCTTTGACTACCCGGGCCGAGGAATTTTGCCACACTTATGTAAGGTCAGCGGTAACTAGCGTTGACAAGTCGGAGAATTCACTTCAACTTTCTCACATAGTTTTGCGTTGATTGTTTCCAATATAGCGTAGAACTTACATATTTTGAGTTGAGTTTAGCGTAGCTCTTACATATTTTGCGTTGAGTTTAGCGTAGATCTTACATTTTGCGTTTAATTTAGCGTTGATCTTCATATTTTGCGTTAAATTTAGCGTTCATTTTAAAGAAAAACTCAACCTGTAAAACTCTGGGTATGGGCATGGAACCACTGACCTCCTGGTTACTTGTCACCTCAAAAAACTCTTCTACCACTGTGCCACAGATCCTTAATTTTCTTAGGATCCGCACTCTTTAGAAATCCGGACTATAAAACGGACGTTTTGCGTAAATTTGGCGTTTCTAAGCGTAGATCTTACATAATTATGCGTTGAATTCAGCTTAGATCTTATTAGATTTTTGTTCAAATTTTGCTCTAATTTTCTGACTTTTCAACTCTTTGCAGTTTTTCTTGCACGCAACCGGTTTCAGATTTTTTGAAAAAAATCACGAAAAATGCCCCCCCCCCACCACGCGTACACCCTCCCCCCCTCCCCCCTCATCACACCTACTTCCCACACGTACCCCAACCTAACCCCATATACACCACCCAACTCACACCACCCACCCCCCCCCCCCCAAGACGTACCCCCTTCCACAGCCCCACCCCTATCAAACCCCTCCCACCACCGCCACCACCCCCCTCGTACCCCTAAGTACCCCATCCCCCCATCACCATACGTACCCCACACACACACACAACCCCCCCCCCCCCGCTTCGTACCCCCTCCACCTCACCCCCACGCACCCTCCTCTCCCACGTACTCCCCTATACTGCCTCCGCAGACCACGTGTCCCCATTTCTCCCCCCTCCCCCCTCGTACGCCCCCCACAAAAAAAAACAAAAAGTAATATTATGTAGTTTCAACGCTATATTTAACGCAAAATTTGAAAGATCTAAGCTAAATGTTTAAGATCTACGCTAAATTCAGCGTTGAATGCGTTGAATTTATGTAAGATCTACGCTAAATCCAACGCAAAATATTTAAGATCTACGCTAAGTTCAACGCAAAACATGTAAGAGCTAAGCTAAATTCTTCGCAAAATATGTAAGATTGGCGTTGAATGCGTTGAATAATGTAAGATCTACGCTCAATTGTTGATCTTACATAAATTCAACGCTACTAACGCCAATCTTACATAATTTTGCGTTTTTTAGCGTTGACACCTCGGCTCGAGTAGAGAAATTGCTTTTGCATTAACAGGAATTCTCATACTGTTTAATTACTTATGTCTCTTTCCTCGACTACACTATAGCAGCAACTCTTCTCGAATTGTCGATGAATTGACAAACTAGCATGTATTTCGAGAGCAATCAAGCAAGTGAAAGCATTTGTCTTGCAAGCTTTTCGAATCAATTGCAATATTCTATCATTACAATGCACTTGCAAGACAACTAGCATGATGGACCGAAAAGCTTTCAAAATGAATTAACAAGACGGCAAGATGAATCGAAAAGCTTGCATGAACCTTCTTCTGAAATCACAAAAACTTCTTCCGAAACGTCTTGTCATTGAAACTTTTTCAATCTTATGTTAATTATGAGCTGCAGTTCTTTAGAAAAGGCAACGTGACTGCAGCTAACCGAGATCTGAACGTCTTAAATTAGCATTTTCACATAATTCATCCTCAATTTCGCATGCTCACCTCATGTGTAAGAAAAAGATAATTATTACAATTTTTTTATATGCCATTTTTATACAATGGGTTTCAATTTACAGAAACTATTTCACAATAAGTTGAGAGATATATACAAGCATCTAGTTATAACTGATAATTTCAAATTAATGAATGGAATTTACAATTTCCTCTTGTCAGTGCTCCATTGTACTTGAAGATGATATCTTTTGTCTTTTTGCATTTTCTTCAGAACCAAGACCTGATTTCATCCTGAAATGGAAAACTGCGTTTTCCCTAACAAATATTCTCTGGTTTTTAAGAAAAAAATTACTCAGACTTCAATATGGTTGTTGTTTTCCGGTAAATTTGAAACTTCCAGGTTTATTTATTATTCAATTCAGGTTGCAAACAATTCATTTGAATCAGTGTATTGATATATCTCTCTGCTAGCTCACAAATTTTCAAAATAACACAGCGAGAATGCGTAGGTTGGTTTTATGGTTTGAGCCTAATTCGAGCCTGAGGTTTGTTCCTGGGTTTCCCACGGAAAAGATCCAAAGTTTCTTGCGATTGGTCAGCATTTTTGCTTACATTTTTCCCTATAAAAGTAGGAAGTATTTGATTTTTAACTTTCTAACTGTTGTTAAGTGATTAAATTTTGCGGAATTAAATTAATATCTCAAAGGGTGACTGTTTTCTGTGTATTTGCAAAGTTTATGCACTTTGTTCATTTATCAACATTCATTTTCCCTCAAAAAAGCTTAAAATCGAAGAGAACAGCTCACATACAATGCACCTAAAGTATGGAGGCTCTACTATGGCAATTAAGAATCAAACGATATTTTACCTTCTCGCTTAGTAAATTTAAAAGCAGTCACCACTCAATAAGTCCCCTTTAATTCAAACTAACTTAATTAATTAAAGATATTATTAATTCTAGCATTTTTACAAGATTCCTCTCCTAACAAATTCTATACGTTAACAGAGCTCCTTAAGTTCTAAAAACAATGGTGATGTCTAGTTCCAATGGGGGAAAAAGTTGCCCAAGGCAGTTTTTGAAAAAAACTTTTTACTGAATCCAAAGTTTGGGTTGCTGATTAAACGTAAGCAAAGCAAACAATTGGGTTGCTGATCTGCTTTCGAAAGTTTTTAAGCAAGTGCTCCTCATAAAATTCTTTAACAGAAATCTGCAACAGAGTTGTCTTTGGTGAAACTAGCAATAAAAGAGTTGAAAATCAAGCATATTGTTTATTAACATGCCCACATCGTCACTAAATTTCCAAACATTTTCAGTGGACCCTAATAAGGATTTTGTAGTTAGCAATAATAATAATCATTCTGTAATATAAAAATAATAATAAAAATATTAATAATAATAAGAAATGATAATAGTATTAATAATAAAAAATAATAATAATAATAATAATAATAATAATAATAATAATAATAATAATAATAATAATAATACTAATAATAATAGTTAAAATAATAATAATATTAATAAAAATAATAATAATAATAATAATAACAATAATAATTGTTTTACCGGTCTCTACACTCGATAACGCGCTCTCCGTTAGATGCGAGATTCTCCACTGCAGTATTTAATTCGGATCCGATTGGATCGGAAGCATTACGAATAGCAAGATTTGAACATCAGATGTTGGTTCACAACGGCGGGCTCCGTAAGGAACTGTTGAAATCCACTTTCCTCCATATCTGTTCGGACCTGATTAGCGTGTTCCGAACTAGTAACTATAGGTGCTCAATAAGATAAGTCGACGTAGGCTAACACACTAAGGACTGAATATAATAAATAATATTAAAAAAAAATAAAGGAATAACAATAAAAAATAATAATAATAAGAGATAGTAATAATATTAATGAAAATAAAAATAATAATAATAATAATAATAATAATAATAATAATAATAAAAATAATAATATTAATAGTAATAATAATACTAATAACAATAATAGTAATTATGATAATAATAGTTATAACAAAGATATAAAAATTAATAGTACTAATAATAACAGAAATAATAATAGTAAAATTAATAGTAGTAAGATAAAAATAATATTAAAGATAAAAATAACATTAACAATAATAATAATAATAAGAATAATTAAAAGAATAATAATAACATTAAAAAAAAAGTTTAATAGTCATAATAATTATATTAATAATAATTTTAATAATAATAATATAAATGATAAAAATAATAACATTAAAAATAATAATAACAATAATAATAAAAATAATAATAATAATAATAATCTTGAAAATCATAACATTAAAACAAAAAAATAATAGTAAAAAAAACAAAAATGAAAATAAAAATAAAAAAAATAATAATTATTATAATATTATAACCAAAATAACTCGCTAACGCGCTCTCTGTTAGATAGGGATTCTCCACTTCAGTGTTTAGTTCGAATCCGATTAGATCGGGAGCATTATGAATAGTAAGATTTGAGCAAACATGTTGGTGTATATCGACGGGCTTCGTACGGCACGATTGATATCCACTTTTCCTACATATCAGTTCCGAGCTGATTAGCGTGTTCCGAAATAGTAATTATAGGTGCTCAATAAGATAAATCGACGTAGGCTAACACACTAAGGACTACAAAAAACAAGTTCTAAAACTTGATTTAACTTTCTTCAGTTTTCAGTTGGCCGCACACAATTTTACTGTCCGGCCTCATTCTATGCGTCTGCCATGCAGTTACGAGTTTCAAGGATATAGGGTGGTCAGTCTGACTTGAGCATAAATGAACGTCTACAGTACAACTGTGACTTCGTAATGGCTGTGTACATCAAAAGATATATATTTAACATATTGCTTAAAAGTGTTCAAAAATAGTACTTCTAGATGATTGGTTACTAAGTTTATCTCCATTGGAAAACATCTGTATCACAATCCCCCTCGTTTATATCATCTCCCTTGTATTATTTCCCAATGAAATGATTCCAACTTCCCTAAGTCACCGTAGTTCAAATCTGAAATGGACTCCACTGGAAAAGAGTTTAGTGGTGTCGCATAGACGGTTATTATTGAAGATGCCGTGGTGTGTTGGGGCGCTGATTGGCGGCTGGATGGCTCGTTTTCAGACTCGTCAGTTTTTGTCGGTGAATTAAATGTTTGAACCAGTTGGGTTGCATTGGAATTTGGTGCTGACCGGTGTTGTTCTGTTTCTTGATGAATATGTGATTTTGATCCGGTGGATCCTGTATTCCATTTGCTACGCTCCAGAATTAGTATGTTGGTTTTGAATGCTCAGTTTGTGTTTTTTTTTGTTTTATGTCATCTTGAGTGTAGTCCCTTCTTTGGACTTGGGCTGAACCTAGATTGATTACTTTTTGTGTGGTTCTTGCGTATGATGTTGGTTCACCCTAGAATTGACCGTTTTAGGCAAAAATTTTCTCTGCTGTTTTATGCAATTTCTTTGTTAATTTTTTTGGAGATGAAATTGTTTGCCTCATTTCCGGCGTTACTGGTGGATCTGAATGCGAAGTTTGCATGAAGATTGATGAGTCGTTACTCATGAGTATTGGCCCATGTTCTGTGTTCGGAGGAGTTGTGAATGCTTGTATAATTTTTTAGTTGTCGTCTTCATCAATTGTTTCTCAGTTTAGTTTTAGGAATGATCCGTTTACCGGAATTATGACTGGTTGGATGCTGGCTTTTGGAGCTTCTGAAGTTGTTGTAGTCTGACTTGGAGATGCGCATTCTTATGTGTTTTTGATTGTTTTCCGAAGTTACTACTGCTGATTGAAGTAGTTGTGTCATTGGCCTTTGTTTTACTTGCTGCTTGTAAGGCTCTTTCATTGAATGAATTTTGTTGAAAATGCTGTCTGTGTTTTTAAGGCGTTTTTTGGCTGTTTTTTGCCTAAGTTATTTGTGTTGTGAGTTCTTTATCCTTATCTGTCATTTTTGGTTCTCTGCTGGTAACTTGAGGATCTTGTTGTGGTTCCAGCATGTATTTTTTTTATTTTTTGTTCAATTGGAGTTAGTTTTTGTTTGGTTTTTGTTTTTGATGGCTGTCTTGGATTGGTCAATTTCTTCTATTGCGCACGGCTCTTCTCTAAGCAAAATATTCTTTTTTTTCTTTTTCTACGGTTATACTCTCCTGCTGTTTTACAGGCCAACAAATGGAATATTTGTTGTCTTTTTTTCGATATCATTTTCCGAAGTAGGTGATTTAGATTTCGTTATTGACAGACTTTTGCTAAGTTATTTTCTCTTAAGATTGTATTTTTTTTAAGAAGGTGTATCTGTTTATTTGCTGGGGTGAGTAATCGGTGATTGCGTTATCTTCTATTAGGTTCCATAAAAGGGCTTTTGCGGGATGTAGTTCATTTGCTTTTTGCGCGATTGATTTCCTGGCAACATTTTTTATCATAGATTACTTTTTGGTTTTGTCTTCGATGGAGAAATGTAATTCGGACGGTTTTATCTTACTTATTCGATTAGGTAGAGGTGGGTTGTCAGACTCGTTGCTTAGATGGATGTCTGGTACTTGAGATGATGCGATACAATTGATGGACTATCAACGTATCTAGTTCAACTTCATTTGAACAATCTAGCTTTCATATTTTTTCTTGGGTATGCACCGATTTTTTCAGTATTCTTTTTTTCAAAAACACAATGTTTTTAATTGTTTTTTTTCTGGGTTATTTGAGTATGGTTTAGCTAATAAATTGGATAATTTGCGGTTTGGCTTTCTTCCCAAA
>NC_134476.1:38922954-38950904 GCF_964194025.1 Convolutriloba macropyga
AAAAGTTCATCTCTTCTGACACCTCCTCGGAAAAACCCAATAAAATACGCAGCAAGGCAGCAGACGTAAACAACCAAGAGGAATGAGACGTAAAACCCCAAAGCAAAATGCAGGGTGAAAACGCTGAGAGCTGGGATGAGGTGTTCAGTTCTGATGACCATGATGGTGTACCGTTCAAAAACAGTCATCGTGATCTTCAAAAAGAAAGAACAAGGGTAGAAAAATACAATGCTCAGCAACAGAAACCAAAAGAGAACAGTGAGATACAGGAGCATCGCAGCTTCATTGAAGATGCGAAATAGGTTCAGAGTTGCCCGATTGTTGATGTGAATGTTCCAAATCAAGGTTTTGCTACCCTCAATATTTCTAGCGATCAACAATCAGACACTGTGTACTGGAATTCCGGTACAGCAACCGGATTTCAACTAAACGCAATGCCTGACAATTTCACTCAAACTTTTGCAGACAATCACTATCCGCGGGATCAGCAGCAGTCACGTCATTTGCTCGGTAGTCAAATGGATCACTCATTCCCAGAGACAAACAAAATGATTAACGCTCCCAACAAAGAGACCAACCGTCACTTCAATTTCATGCCACAACAGTTTTCTGAGCAACAGTTCCAACAACGACCCACAGTTCTGAATGGACCAACCATCAAGTGATGATGAATGCGTTCAGTCTACCAAAGATTAGTCTTGACCATTTCTCAGGCGATCCGTTGATGTAGCATCAATGGTACAGCTTTTTCAAGTCAACCATTCACGACAATCCAGCCCTTTCAACTGTTCAGAAAATGACATACTTGCAAAACTTGTTAACTCACCAAGCAGAAGACTTCATCTGTGGTTACTCTTACAACGGAGACTTCTATGAGGAGGCACTTCAGGAACTTATCAGAAAGTTTGAAAAGCCGCAGCATGTTGTGAGTGCGTACCTCACACAACTTGAACAATAGCCTAGGACCAGAATGGATGATCCCAGCAGCTTTGTAAGTTTTGCGTCCTTCCTCAGACGTTTGCTACAGACCTTTCGACTTCACCATTTTGAATCGGACCTGAAGGTTTCTGCGGTAGTTAAAGTTGCCAAGGAGAAGTTGACAACATCAATGACGATTCGCTGGAATCAACATGTAAGGAGCATGAGAATAGAGCAGCCAAATCTGGCTGACTTTGCAGATTGGATAAGCACACATGCAGAGGCTTGAGAGGATATCTCTCCACAAAGACCACAAAGGAAAGACCGGGTTGAACGGCCTTCCCAAGGCCAGAAACACTCCAACATAGTTCTTCAAGCCAGCTCAAATTGTCATCTATGCTCTGGGGATCACAACCTTGGTCGCTGCAAAGAATACCTGAGCAAGTCTGTAGCTGACAGTCAGCAATTGGTGAGGCATCACAATTGTGTGTAAATTGCTTGAAGAGACATGAGAGTGGATTTTGTAAATCAAAGATTCGATGTCTTGTAGACAGATGCAATGGGTTTCATTATTCAACTCTCCATTGAGACGACTTCAAGACTTTGCAGAGAAGTGATTTCCAAGCAACGATTAAAGGGGGATTTCAATCCAAGAACAACCCGGTGCAGTCAAACTACGGTAGAAACTTCAACCATACAACGTCTCAGCTTTTGTCAACACCCAGTAACACGCCAAATACCAACAACAGAAGGGGATACAATCAAAACAGTTTCAACCCTCGTAATCCAAGCTATGGAAACAACAACTCGCATCAAACTGCCAATCAGCAGCACATCAATCCCCAGCAAACTAATGACAGAAGTAACACTCACTTTCAATCAGTGACTAGCAACGAGCTGAATGATGATTCATCAAAACTTCCACGGGTGCAAAACCACACTTGTAGCAGAAATCGGGAACCCACATGGGTCAGAGCTTTTATTCAACTACAGGCAATACCAGTCACGCTCTTCTACAAAGACTTCAATTTAGAGACCTATGCACTTTTGGACAGTGGAAGTGATAATACACAGATCACACAAAACCATTGCTGATGCTCTTCGGATTAGAGTCCCCAAAGATATAGAACTTCCTCTAGCTTCGCTACATGGGGAGCACACAGTGACAACAGCTGATATCATGATTGGAATTGGTTCACGTCACAGCTCAAAACCGGTGACAAGTCTTCCTGTGTACGCAACCTCCATTGAGCAGTTCCAGATGCCGATTGTCCCCGCAGAAATGTTGAATAGACTTTGTAGAGACCATGATCATTTGGCAGAAATCAACTTCCCATAAATTCGTGACAACAAAATTAGAATACTCATAGGGGCAGATGCTTTTCTGGATACTGCTCCAAGACATTTCACTACCGGCAAACCAAGAACACCCTACGGAGTCAACACACTGTTAGGATGGACTTTGACAGGTCCTGTGCCACAAGAGTACTTTCAACCAAACCATAAAGGAAGCAGCAACCACCACATCACACTTTTCAACCATCTCAAGCAAGATAGTGACGACCCGGACGAAAATCTTCTACATCTTTTTTGGACCTTTGAAGGTGTCAACTTTAGTCAGGGTTCTACGAAGGGACAAAATGAAGAAGACCAGAAGGCCATAAAGATTTTGGCAGAGACCACACATCACAACGGGGAAAGATATGAGATTGGAATCCCTTGGCGAGAACACGTCACGCTACCCAACAACTACTTCATGGCAAGGTTTCAGTGGCACGCTGCAGAAGCGATTAGAGAGAGACAACCAACTGAAACAAAGATATATGACCATTATCTTTGATGATATGGATAAGGGATACATAGCAGCTGTTACGAACCAGGATGCAAAGAACATTTGGTACCTACCGCATCATGCCGTCATCAACAAGCAAAAACCTGACAAGATAAGACGAGTGACAAATGCAGCCTCAAAATACAAAGGGGTTTCTTTGAACGATGCACTGCTTACGGGACCGGACCTTTTGTGCAATCTACTTGGACTTCTTCTACGGTTTCGTCAGTACAAGGTTGCAGTAACAGCAGACATAGAGGCTATGTTCATGCAAGTTTGAATCAGAGAAGAAGACCAAGATGCTCTCCTTTTTTTGTGGAACGACAATGATCAGATGACATCCAAATACCAACGACTCATTTTTGGAGCAACATGTTCTCCTGCCAGCGCAATTTTTGTTCTGCAAAAGTGCGCCAACGATAACAGACAAGAACATCCAAAAATCTTTGACTCAATCACAAAAAAATTCTACATGGATGACTTCATTCAAATATTCTCAACAGAGGAACAGGCAGCAAATACAGCGACTGAGCTGAAACATGTTCTCAAAACAGGGGGATTCAACCTTACCAAGTTTCTCAGCAATAACCCTGCTGTGCTGGAAAAGATTCCACAGGAAGACAGAATTGGAGTTCTAAAGTTACAAAGGATACTTGGTCAAACATGGAACCCTAAAAACCGATCAACTTCTTCTTGCGAAACCCAAACTGAGCTATGAAAGAGAGAATATCACACAGAGAAAGCTTCTCTCAATGGCTGCTTCTTTGTTTGATCACATTGGAATAGTCTCGCCTTTTGCAATTCGACTGAGATGCATCTTGCAAAAAGTTGTCAAACAAGGACACAATTGGGACCAGCTACTATCAAAGGAACATTACAACGAAATTCAGCAATGGATGGAAGACTTCCAGAATATGCCTTCAATTCAAATCCCCAGATGTCTAGTTCCCAACGTCGATGGAACTCACGAGTTGCACACCTTCACAGACGCTTCACTTTCAGCAGTATCAGCAGTGGTGTACCTGAGGACAGTCTCCGCTGACGGCTCAATAGCTACCCACTACGTCATCAGCAAGTCCAAGGTGGCACCAATCAAACAGATGAGCATTCCCAAATTGGAGCTAGCTCGAAGCAGCTACACTTGGAGCAGAACTAGCAGGCTTCTGTGAGACCGAGATGACAATAGATGTGAAGAGCAAAAAATTTTGGAGCGACAGCACAGCAGTACTCAGCTGGATCAAATCAAAGGATCGACAGAAGATGTACATCGCAAATAGGCTCAACAAAATTGCTGAGAACTCAAACAAAGACGACTGGCGACACGTACCAGGAAAAAAGAAACCGGCTGATCATGGTACCAGAGGTCTAGCTCTATGCGATCTTCAAAAATTGTGGATAACAGAACCTTCTTTCCTGATCAAACCTGAGAGCGAGTGGACATTCTCTGGTGACAAAACAGCTCAAACATGCGGCACTCAAGTTGATGTCAAGACCAGTGAAAAATCATTGGTAGATCCAAACAGATTTTCAAATTGGCCTAGACTCCTTGGCACAATTAGAACAGTATTTCGAGCAGTGCGCGTACTGAAGATCAAACGCGACGTACCTTGCGACTTGGACGACTTCGCGTCTGACGAAAACAACGCTCGGAGCTTACTCTTTAGGATATCTCAGTCCACACACTTCAAGGACACAGTTTCTCGACTTCAAAGTGGACTACCCCTAGACAAGAAGGATAAACTATTACCATATACACCCTTTCTGGATAGCGACGGACTACTTAGGTTTGAGGGACAAATTCAGAAATCTGGATTGCCTTTTCAGAGCAAACATCCGGTGATACTCCACAGCAAGTGCAGAGTTGCCAAACTGCTTATTGAGAAAGCACATCATCACTGCGGGCATCATGGAATTGAACATGTTCGTGCACATATCCAAGCAACTTTCATAATAGTTGGAATCCGCAGAGCTCTAAGAACTTTAGGGAAGTACTGCTTCATCTGCAGACGCTGGCGAGCAGACAATGTCAGACCGAAGATGACTCTTCTACCAAAATTTCGCTTTCCGGAGCACTCCAAACTCTACCCATTTGTGAATAATGGAATAGACATGTTCGGTCCCTTTCACATTGAAAAAACCAGAACCCAGACAGAACTCAATTATGTCTGCATGTTTACATGCTTGGTCACACGAGCAGTACACATGGAAGTTTGTGAGGACCTCTCTACTGACTGTCTACTAATGGCTATTCGACGTTTTGTATCCAGACGAGGATACCCTGACGTGATTGTTTCGGACAACGGGAAAAACTTTGTTGGAGCTAACCAGTCAATGAAACTCAATTTTCATGAAAACTACAAACCAGACAACAATTACATACGTCTCCAGCTGGCCCAAAAGAACATCCAGTGGACGTTCAACCCACCTCTGGCACCGCACTTCGGAGGGGTTTGGGAACGACTTATCCAGTCGGCTAAACGAAGCCTACTTGTTGTCCTCGGAAGCCGCCGACTAATCTTTTCAGTCTTCCATACAGTCGTAGCGGAGGCAGAAAGAATTTTTAATTCACGCTCACTGACGCATGTTGGGAGCACTTTGACCGACCAGGAACCATTAACACTGAATCACTTCCTGATGAGAAGAGGCCACTTCTGCCTAAAACCTCTGGCAAACAACAGAACCCGGTTTTCAATTAAAGACTTCAAGGAGTCACAGACGCTTTTGGACCACTATTGGTCTCGTCTTCTCAAAGAATTTGTACCGGAACTTAACAGACGGACAAAATGGCAGCAAGCCAACGCTGAGCTCAAGGAAGACGATGTTGTTTGGCTCTACAAAGAGTTTACACCCCGAGGAATTTGGCCCATTGGTCGGACCGTCAAAGCACATGTGAGTAGAGATTGAGTGGCAAGAAGCTTCGACATCAAGAACAGTACTGGTATGGTGCAACGTCCCGCAGTGAGATTGGGCAAAGTGTTTGAAACTGACAATGATTCTTCTTCTTCGTTGGCCGCGGAGGGTGAATGAATACTCCTTCAATCATGTCAAATTGATGCATAAACTCACTTAAGCGGAAACTTTTGAGGCAGTAAATTTGATTTTCTGATGTCAATTATTTTGTTCTTTTCTGATATATTTATTTGCTAAGTTTTGTTGTTGCTTGCCGGAGTGTAAACGGTCCGTAACCGTTTAGCCCCCAATCCTTCCCCTTGTTATTTAGTTCAAATTGATTGAGTTCATATTCATAATCGCTGTAAAAGTCATATCTTAAACTTTGATTTTTCATGATTTTCAATACCAAACCTTTTTATTCATTATCATACATGAGTTTCATCGTGCCATACTTAACTTTGATAGTAAATGCGGGTATAAACCACACCTTTGTAATCTATTATTTAACAAGCATGCAAGCTTATAGAAGAACATACAGCAAAATAAACTCTTGAAAACCAGTCGTTGTCTCTGAAAGCGGATCAGACTAAAGAAAAGATAACAGATATCGAATTTTTGCAAATTTTTAAAACCTCATTAACTTTTCGGAAAAAAGTGAAGTTCAAATGAAAACTTTCTAATTTCAATATGTACAACTGAAATTTTTTCGAATGATTTCACTCACAACTCTCTACGATAAATATACCAGGTCGAAATTGCTTTTACAAAAATTGCAGTTGAGCACATAGTTCTTACTCCACTAAGTAGGATAGGAAAAAAATAACTTTTCCTCCAGTGGTGCAGAAAATTTTGCAATGCATTTTTAATTATTTAGCCGCCGATTTTTGGTATTTTCATGATGCAGCTCCAATTCAAGGAACAAAAATTTTGACAGTTTTTAAAATCTTAAACTGATAATTGAAAACAACTCTATTTCGTTATTATAAAACGCAATTCCGGTTAAAAAAAATAAATTCGTAAAATTTATTCAAATCGGTTGAAGGGAGTAGTTCTGAATTCACTTACGCTATTTTTCGTTTCAAACTGTCAACCCAATCACACCACTGATGTTCTCCATTAGCCTCCATTTCCTTCCTGTCCTCATCCATTGTTCGTTCAAACTCATTCAACGCTTCACAGAATAACTTGAAGTAGACTTCTTCGTTCCTTTCAATCATGGCTCTTATGAATGTGTAACTCCTCTGAAGAATACACACTCGGAATGTGTCTCGGATGCTTTCTTGATCATCGTCTGATAGAGGATTACTGTCCAAGTCTAAGTAGTCGATTAGGAGGATGATACACTCTTTGTCTTTGTTTGACCTGGCAGTCAGTGTGAGCAGAGATTCTCTTCTGGTTGCCCCGAAGGTTATGTACAATTTTTTGAGAATTAATGGTCTAGGGATATGTTTCCTCTCAGGCAAAATACTTCAAAATTTGTTGAAACTAATGTGCAGGAGGTTGAGGTTCTTGTTCAAAATGTATCATAAAATTACGCATCCAAATAACTTTTGCATATGAAAATACCCAGACACGCCGAAATCACCTATCACCCAGACTTTGCTGGTCAATATATGGATGCGTTCATGTGCCCATTCGAAAGTCGGGAAGAAAAATACCCATCCAGAACGATATGTGATATGATCCAGACTTTAGCTCATTCGCCGTATGAAAAGACATTTCACAACCAAGTCTCTTATGATGCAGATATTACAATCCCAATTGAAAATTGATTATTCGATTCAATTGGTTGATTAATCTCAAAACTAAGTTCTTTCTGATTCTAAAATCTTTTTTATCTTGAGCATCACGGAGAATTTATCTTAAGCTATCAAGGAGAATCATTTTTCATTGCTTTGATCGCCTTAAAAGTTGGCAAAAATTCTCGTGCCGCAACAAAATTGTGTTCTTAAACAATGGTTGCAAAAAGCTTGTCATTGGCTAATGGAAAGCTTATCTTCGGCTAAGACTATCGAAGTATTCTAAAAATGTTTTTAGTCAATAATTTACAAGCAACATTTTTTATTAAACTATAAATTTTCTTGTTTTTTGTAAAGTAATTTAAAATATTCACAAAATGTCAATTGAATCCATTGCAATCAGTTTCAGCATCTAGCTGTTTTTAGCCGCAAAAAATAGTTCAAATTATAA
The DNA here is from genome assembly GCF_964194025.1 of Convolutriloba macropyga. NCBI lineage: Eukaryota > Metazoa > Xenacoelomorpha > Acoela > Convolutidae > Convolutriloba > Convolutriloba macropyga. Next base: position 38,930,786 of record NC_134476.1, read on the forward strand.
TCAAGCAATAAAACACTAAGTTTATGGAGTAAAATATACAATTTTCACAGAATAAACGTAACAGTGGAGTTTAATGAAGTTATAAGTTTAGCAGGAGGAATTTTATAGAAAATTGATTTTACTCATACAACCTTTCAAGCAATAGGCTACCAAAAATGTTTGATTGATGTATGACTGCATGTGCTACGGGCAAAACGTTACATGACAATTTACACAATTCCATTTTACCCAATGCCATTTTACCCAGTACCATTTACCCAACCTGCCATTTTGCCCAATGCCGTTTTGACCATTGCCATTTTACGGAATGCCATTGTACCCGAAGCTCTTTGATCTTTTTGTTCAACTATCCGCTGTTCGGCTGGAATAAGTTTCATATCAAGTCCCACTGTCCATTTATTCATATAGCCGGGTAAACATTCGTTCTATTAAATTTAACAATAGTTTAATTTTGGCATTGGATAAAATGGCAGGTTAGCTATAATGTTGTTACTTTCTGATTAATTATCTGGTGTTTTTTAACTTACAAATAAACTATACAAACTTTTCCAAATGATTTACAATGGCATTTCAAAAACAAATTGTCAGTGAGCAATTAGAGTGGTCCTCGATTAGAATGAGTTTCTAGATGTTTGCCAAGACAACTTATTATCTTCCAAGGTCTTACAAATAATTCACTCAGCCTGCAAATTTTTGCATCCTTGATTGACAGACAAAATAAATTGTGCAGGACCCATTGCGATTTTGAATTGTAAAAACAGCAAAAATTTGCGAGAGAGTTGACAGTATTTTGCTAATAACATTTTTTTCGTTGGAACCGATAAACTCTATTATTCTAGTTCTAGGTATTCAATCTCATTTTTAAAAGTATTAGGATTTTATTCTCAGACTTTACGATCATGCATAGTTTTTCGGCTACTATCCGAAAATGAAACATGTTACAACATCTCAACCCCCCCCCCCCCCCTCCTGGAAAGAAATCAGAGAGCTAAGAGTTGTTTGTGTTTACAAAAAATAATTATATAGATTGTAACAAAAACAAAGAGAGAAAAGCCTGCAGAAAGTTTTTTGATATAGGAAGCAATTATCCCTCAATTGCTCGTGTGTGAGACCGATGATATTTTTAGCAAAACTCAAGGCATGCTGAATATTTTCTTTGGCACCATTGAAGCAAGCCTGGTGAATCAAATTGGTCTCCTCGGCATGCTTGTAGTTCTCAAATTGCTCCAGCATTGGCTTGAACTTTTCTATAGTTTGAGTGTACCCGCGCTCATAGGCTGTTTCAACCCACGACTGGACCTTAGTAGTATCCAGATATTGCTTCAGGTTAAATTCGTCCTCCGTAAACATTTTGACTATTTTTTTAAGAAATTTGGCACTTCGACGTTTGCCTATCATATGGTTGAATATCTTAACAGCACAGTCTTCAATCAAGTACGCTTTCTCAGATCCGTATAGCCGTCTAAGAATATTTTTCAGAGTCTCCGTGTCCTCTTTTTGGACGAAGACTGAAATGGAGTCGCCGTGGTTTGACCGGTCCATATGTTCTACAATTTTGTCAGCATGACCGTTTGGAGCTTTTAACATTACATGTTCATCTTCAGCTTCGTCGCGGAGACCAGTAAACATTTTTTGTAAATTCTCCTTCGTTACTATTATAGTGAGCGACTTTTGCGCTCTTGTAGTTGCTGCTAAAAATTTGCTAGATTGACTTTTGGTCATGAAATTTTGCTGTGTTTCCAAGACAACCAAAACGTGCTCTCTATCACAGCCAGTGAACTTCAAATCCATCAATTTGGTTTCCATCAAGTGGAAAAAATAATCTTTGTTCACCAACTCCTGGCCCAATGATTCAAACTGTTTCTGGTTATCTGTGAACCGGATAACGGCTCTGGTTCCTCCAATTCTTCGCATTTTGATTTGCCATTCATCAATTTCACCACCTAATGGATCATCATTGGGCGTTTGGGCGTCAGGTAAAGCTTCGGTTGGTTTGAAAAGGATATCCACATTGGCATCATCACCAAACTTTGGAGGAATGACACAGCAACTCGTGCCACAGACATGCTTCCTGTGACAAAATTTACGCAGAGAGTAAATTATTTGAAATCTTACCTAGAACAATTTTGAAATCCGAAAACTGTTTTGTAACTCATAACAAGACAGCAATGCATGTAGATTTTTTCCGACCGTATTTGACCTATTTTAGCTCTCTAAGGTGCCTATGATCAAACGGTTACCATCCAGTACAGACCTCTGATCAGACTATCCCCAGACTGAAGTGACCTCTGATCATACTATTGTGCGCTCGAAAGGGGCCTATGATAATACCATTCCCATCTGAAAGTGACCCTTCATCAGACTATTCCCATCCAGATGCGACCTCTGATCAGACCATCCTCAGACCGAAAGTGAGCCCTGATCAGACCATTACCATCCGGAAGCGACCTCTGATCAGATCATTTCCATCCGGAAGTGACCTATGATCAGACCATTCCCATCCGGAATCAAAACCCAGACCCAGTAATTATGATCTGGTAAGACACCGTGTGCGTTGGACTTCGGATGATCAGAGGTCACTTCCGGATGGGACCTCAACCTGGGTGATGATGGGTTATATTCTAAGTCGACTTCCTGAGAGGGCGAAACATCAACCGATCAGCAAACGGTGCAGCAAAAACTCAGCTCCGCCTTTTGAAGACGGCAAGCACTCAATCCAATTCTGTACAACGACCAAAAAAAATCTGTTTGTCTCAAAAAGAATTGTAATTTTTGATTTCTAATTCAATTTCAAGTCCTGTTTTTTTCAGGGATCAAATAGTTTATGGTCTTGCGAGGTCCTTATAAAATACGAACCCTTAAAAAAGTTTGGAGGGCACAAACTTGTTGCTGTATTTCAAAAAAATGGAATAGTGATAATTGTACTTCAACGAAGAGAAAATTGGAGCCACACTACCAAATTTGGTGAAATGGAACCGCACTACTTGTACTTATTTTTACATCCAGTTCCTCTGAAGTCCCTAACAAATGGCTATAAGTAATAGAATTTTTTATATTCCAAAAACAAATTGTGAAACAAACGCGTTTGTTTCAATTTTTTAATGTGATTCTCATGTACTCCATCATGTTTTCCAAATGTACTCAATCTAAAAGTGGGTAAAACTTTCCGTTGTTTTCAGACAAAAAAATTCACCCCATTGATGTGCATTAAAATCAAACGAATTCAATTTTCAGTAGAAAAATTCAATCCCGTGTCGCACTTTTAAACCAAAAGACAAAAATTAGGGTGGTATTCGGGGAGTTTTTTGCCAATTCCCCTCAAAACTCATATACCATTATTTTTTGGGAGGGGGGGGGGGTATGGGAGAGGGGGATTTGATGCAAGAGTGTGGGTAATGGCGGGGTTAAATGGAGCAGGAGTAGGAGAAAATGGTACAGATTTTTTTTAGGAGGGGTAGAGGTAAAATGATGAAAGAGTGTAGGGTTGAGTTGGAGGTGAAACGATGCAAGCGTAGAGGGGGTTAGTGGGGTAGAACGACGCAAGAGTAGGGAGGTAGGGCGGGGCTGAAACGACGTAAGATTAAGGGGGTAATGTGGTATGAAGATGCAAGAGCAAATGTAATGGGCGGTAAAACGATGTAGTAGTAGGGGAGTAAAGGCGGGTGAAACGATCCAAGAGTCGGTTGTAATGGGAGCAAAACAAAGCAAGATTATGGGGTAAAGGAGGAGGTAACACGAGGCAAGAGTAGGAGCTAATTGGTTCGAAAAGATGCAAGAGTAGGGGTGCGAAAGGAGATGAGACGATGCAGTAATGTACTTGCATTTTTATATCTTGTCTGTATTGCAAATTTCTAAAAAGTGTCCGCGGTCAATGCAACTTTCCTAAATGTTTTCAGAAACAGCAAGTGTTTAACAGCCTTTTAAATCAAAGCCTTTTACACATTTAATAAAAAAGACAATTTTAGTGCTACTCAAAAACGTCCAACTTGTCGGTGTTGAATAGGCATATGGTCGCAATTAAATTACGTCGTTTCACTGAAGTCAATAGAATCACCTAATTCAAGAGGAAAAAATCTGTTAAAAACATTTTATAACAAACACTGGTATGCAATAGAGGTGGTTTTGGACCTTTTGTAGTGCTTACCAACGTATTCAATTTATTTTGGATAGAAGGAACCATAAAGACGATCGTTTATCACTTTTTGTTGAAATAAGAAGGTCAAATACGTTATCGACGGTAAACTGGATATCAAGTCTTTGTAATGAACCAAAATCTTCTGTCATTGTGCTCAACTTATAAAAGACAAGGATCTTGAAGTTAATCAGCCTCTTACAGTGCACTGTTTTTGTGAAAGATTTTTTGACGCTTTGTTTTGCCAGATCTGGTAAAGAATTTGCAAGATAAGCGTCATTTGCTAGAATCTTGAAAAATCTTTCCATTTAAGCGTCGGAGTTTGTCTAGTTTAACTACTCTTACGACCGGAGAAGAGTATTGGGTGAGGGTCTATTTTTTTAAGCAAGCATTAACAATCTGTTTGGTAATTTTACTAAATTTACGCAATTATGAACCTCAGAACTTTACAAAAAATTTAATGTAGTTTAATGTATTTTACCAGAACAAAGTGAAAGGAAAATTTTATCTATACTGAAGTTAGACTAAATTTAACGTAAAGTTTACTTTAACTTCACCTCAACAGTGCTGTACCTTAATTTTGTTAAGTTAAATTTACTTAATTTTATTTAGTGTGCAAAATTTTCCGCAAATCTTAAATCTTTTTTGATGGTAGTTGTTTTTTGTTGGGGGGAATCTAACTATTTCCCCCTCGCTCTCCATCACCCCATAATCTTACATCATTTTATCCCACTAAAATTACCCCCCTAATCTTACGTCTTTTGGGGGTAGTTTTTTGGGGGTAAAATCTAACAGTTCCCCTTCACTCCCCTTCACTCCCATTAGCTTAGATCCTTTTATCCCTCTAAAATTACCCAATAATCTTACATCTTCCGGGGGGGGTAGTTTTTTTTGGGGGGGGGTCAAATCTAAAACTTTTCCCCATTAACCCTATTACCCGCAGAATCTTAAATCATTTCACCCCGACAGACATTTACACCCCTGCTCTTAAATCAGTTTGAGGGTAATCAGGGAGGGGAGGATAATTTCGACATGGGATCGCAAATTGTTGACTTGAGGGGGATGATAGCCCGTAATAAAATTTTGCCCGTTAATCACAGAAAATAGGAAGAGAACAAAGGATCAGAGACATGCCAGAACGAAGGCTATTAATAATGCATAATTATGCTTTTACGTTTTTGGAATTGAAATTAGGCCTTGCTCAACGTAATAGATATTCTATTTCTTATAAGCTGAGGTTTTAAAAAAGAAACATTTCAAAGCACCTTTTTTCAACCAAATGAACGTTTACAAAAATGAACTCTCCCCTGTTTATCAAAAAAATCTCGTTTCAAAAACACACAGATCTAAAATTTTACCGTGCTTGTAATTTAATTTCATTCTGCTGTGTGAATACATAGGATTTGCATTACTTTAAGGATGTTGGAATCCGGGTTACAAACCTTGTAGACCGGAACTCCGTTATTATGCTGTAAATCAATTCCAGCTAATTGGTGACTGAGTTCCGCGTTGGATCATCATGCCTAGAAATATAATATGTAGCTTCACAACTTAGTGGAAGTTTCAAGATCTAAATTTAATATAAAAAATTTTTGTCAATTGACGGAAATTTTGAAATAACTCAGACAGATCTTATTTTTTTCGAATTCACCCGGGTAAACCAAACTTTGTTATCCTAGAACTTTCCTCTGATTTTCACAAAACAATTTGTCTCTGGGGCCTAAATAGAAAGTTTTATACGTACTTTACCGGTGATAACAATATTAAAACAATGATTTTCAGAAAAATACAAAAACAACTTTTTTTAATTTCATTTTGCATACATCACCACGAATGACTAGTTTAATCGGCACTGAAAAAACGTTGTCAAGTTAAGCATTATATTAATTTTGGCTGTCAAGAGGCGCTTAAATTTGTTTTTGCTCTATGAATTTTATGAATACAACTTTTCCGTGAAAAAATGCAAACAAGGTAACCTGAGGCGCAGATTTCAGTTTTTTGTAGAGCAACAACTTTCTGAAGCATCTGGCAATTTTGATCTCTAATTCTTAGGTTGCGAAAAAAATATTTTATTTTGAAGTTCTATGACAACAATTTTTCCATAAATATGGTATAACTGAAAAGTAACTTTTTCCAAATTTTTTCTTACTAATTTTTTGAAACACATTATTTGTGCTTCGTTTTAGCCGTGTTCATGATTTCTCTAAAAATTTGATAATTTACAACTTTCATTGTATGAAAGTTCTAGGATTACAATTTTTCATTGAAGACATAATAGGAATTTGTAATCTTACAACTTTTTCAATTATAAAGTCAACCCGGACAGTCTGAGCGATTTTTATTCCGATTGCAATTAAACGGAATTAGGTGTAAAACTAAACACAAGAACGATTGATTTTAGTAACAGAGATTGTGGAGTTTAATTAAATGCATAGTGGAATTTAATCACTCTCATTGTTAATTTTGCTTATACTAATTTATTTACACATTTTGTGGAATTCAGTTAACAAATTCTTTTAAAAGGCTCCAATTCTGAAAGTAACGTCATTCCGCAAAATTGAAAAAAATTTAATTTCCGGAATTCAGGCAACAAAGAATGTAGCCTGAGATCCACAATTGAACGCAAACGACATCCACGAGGGTAAAATCAGTCAAAGTAATTTGTCTGCATTTGCGTCGTAATTTCAATGTAGACTCATGACTTTCTTAGAAAACCAGTACACTGCTCTTGTTCTAATTTGTCCACTTGCACGTTGTTAATTATAAATTTTCAAAACTTTTTTCCCGTTAGCAGAACAGAACACACATGTCGACCGCAATTGCCACCATAATTGAGATTTTTTTAAAATGGAGACTATCAAAATTCTCCTAAAAGTGGCGATCTTAGTGGGTCTGCTTCGAATGTGCATGAAGATGAACAGATTTTAACTCTCACAAAACATGTGCTGCTGAACTGATAAAAAATATATTGTAAAAGGACACGTTCAAAAGATATGTGCTGAGATCTAATTCCATGTCCAGAAATTTTCATTTTTTTTTATAAAGCATGACAAAAACAGATAATCATAATTTTTAAAGGAATGAAGAACAACCTTTTCATGTTCCTCTAAACGAGTCTTGAGCTCAAATTTATTTTGCCATAATTTCAATTTTCCTGCCGAACTAATCAAACTCATGGCGTTAATTTTTTTTCATATCTTTAAGCGTTCTAATAAGCTATTAGTTTGTGTAATTGCAATTGTTTGTTGCTTTATGGTGTGAAATGATCCTTTTTAGAACAATTCTGAAACAGTCCAAAAGCACTATGATTGATCTATCCTATGATCATGTCCCAAATGACACTGGTTGTGTCGGCTTTTTATGTAATTTTTTCTACATGAATAGTAATATGATCAGTTTAAGTTCTGATAAACATTCTGGCTCAAAGTTGAATATGGTTAAGCACATGGATAGCGTTTTCAGTTTGGTACTTACTTGGTGCGTTTGTGGAGAAAATAGCTATTGAACATGGCAATATTTCGCGTGCTTCGGTACCCAACAGTCAGAACCCTTCTATGGAACCCAGCCAGTGTGTTGTGGTCAAAATATTCCAGACTGCATTCCAGTTGTCCCATTATGGACATGCATATAACCACAACATCGAAGAATGGTAGCAGACCGTGAACTGGTTTGAGAATTTTCAACAGTTCGTCCCGGCTTGAGGCGAGGCATTCGTCGACGATGAGCGCGTATTTGCTTGTCACACTTCGATATTTCGGAAAATGGTCCTCAACTTCGGAAATTGTGCACTGCTTAAACTGGTCGCCTAAATATTAAAAAAGAGTAAATCATAGCCGACTGTCGTCAGAGGAATTTCTCTTGAACGACAGTCAAGATGTTGGCTTGACTGTAACTAACAGGAAGGCTAGCCTCAGGTCGAGTAAAAAGCATAACGAGGGAGGGGGGTTCAAAATAACCTTTTAAACCATGAATACATGCCCCGTCGCGAGTTCCTCAGCAGCTTTGCAGAATAGTAGTAGTATTGCTCTAAGTGAGCTTCTCTACCCTCGGCCTTTACCAGTTTATCCCCCTTCTCAAGATGAAAAATCGACTTAAATTGTTCAAGCGAGCGAAAAATTGATTGAACTAAAAAATCAAATCGTTCAAGCGAAAATTTTGCATAAAACAAAAAGACACAAACTTTTAAAATAATTGCTACAAAATTCGTCGGAAAGCATTTAATCACAAAACTTGGTGCAGGAAATAAAAGTGCTTGAAATTATGTCCCGCAAAGATGGCAAGGAAATAATTATCTCTGCTAACATAAAGGACTGAGATGTTGTACCCTACCCACTATGAGGTCCATGAGCCAAGACACGCATGGACCAGACGGAATTGTGTCGCGGATGGGAGATCCAGAGAAACCGAACTCATATTCTGGACAAAGTTCATCACGCTGTTACCTGCTTTTGCTTGGTTTGTTTTTTTTTGCCCACCCGGGTCGAGGTGTCACCGCTAAAAATCGCTAAAAGATGTAAGATTTGCGGTGAATTTGAGTAAAAGTGTAAGATTTGCGTTCAATGCGATGAATGCGGTGAAAAAAAACTTTTAAGCGGTGTAAAATTTATTTTCAGCGCTTAAGCGGTGAAAGAAAATTTTTCTCCGCTACAAGCAGGATGCGGTGAAAAAAAAATTCACCGCTAAAATCGCAAATCTTACAAAAATTCAACGCGCTAATTTCAACGTTTATCTTATATTCACAGGAAATATCATTGCAGTACGTGCCACATGGCGCAGTGGATTACGAAGTTGGTCAAACGCATGAGGTAGAGGTTCGAACCCTTCTACGACAGGTTCTTTTCCGTAAGAATTCCGGTGAATGCGGCGAAAAAAAATTTTTCACCGCAAAATTCAACGCAATTCTTACAAAAATTCACCGCTTTCAGCGCATTCAACGCTAAAAGATGCGGGCGCTTTGCGGTGAAAAAAGTTTTTTTTCACAGCTATTCACCGCTAATCCTACATTATTTTTTGACAAAACTTCGACCCGGGCACGTCCATGTTTGGTCTTGCACCGGCCATAAATTTGGTATCCTACTGAGATGCAGCAACAAATCATGTAGATTTTTCCCTAAGGTCAGCGTTGTAATACACAGATATAACTAGAAATATCTCTGGAAATAGGGTCTCGCAGATTTCAGTAACCTTGCGCATCAAACCTAATTCCTCAAAAAAATTTTAGTTGCCTTGAATTGCTTTGAAATTTTTTTTACTCAGGCTACACTCCGCTCTCGCTTAGAGAGCCGAGCGGCGATATATAATTTTCCACAGTCCAAATTGGATGGTTTCTTGTGCAAGATCTTGCAAGAATAATACAAAGTCTTACAAGATAACCGCCTGAATTGCATAAATCATTGCAAAATAAACGTGCCTTAGGTGCTTCATGGGCCTCTTTAGCTACTTTGAAGATTGGAATAAAAAATTTTGCCTGTTCTCGAAAGAACAAAAAAGTAACCCTAAATCGTTAAAGCACATATAAATAGGAACACCAACAAAACAAGCACAAGCAAATGAGAGGGGCAAAGACAAAATCTTGAGGTTGAAGCAATAAAAAAATTGAGGGGGAAAGAAAACAACGAGTGTTACACGCGCTGAACACACAAACAAAAGAAGAACACATCGAAATAGGTGGAATGGGCTGGGAAATGAGCGAGGGGAAAAACAAAGAAAAAAACGAGCGAGAAAACAAGTAACAGCGAGCAAGCAAGCAAAACCAAGCAGCCAACGACCACCAAGCAAAAAAGAGCTGGCCAAACAGGCAACCGACGACAAGCGACTGAGAACGAGCGCGATGGAAAGAGATGCGAGGAAGAGCTAGCAGTTGATCCCAATAACTGACCCCATTTTTGGTTTTTTAGCTAAGTATTATCATCAGCAGGAGTGCAGTTTTTCTATAGAACTTTTTTAAAATGATTGGAAGGCTAACAAAAAGGACTATTTACGATTTTCACCGTGTTTACAATTAATCAGTTAAAAAAATGTTATTTTTTCGCTAAGCGAAAATTAATTCCATTTTTTCTCTTTCCCTTAGGTGTATGATCCAGCTCATTTTACTACTGTTATTTATTTTTATGGCATACGAACCATATTTGAAAATCAATATGACTGCAGTGAGTGAAGCAACTAAATTCAGGAGAGAAAAATTGTAAAGTATAACACAAACCTCAAGCTGGAATTCTTTGAAAGCTATCACCCTCTTTGTTGAATTTGAGTTAGTCACATTCAATGTAGACAATATTAAATGAAAAAAAAAACACTTTTGGAATTATTTTTCTGTAAATCAGCATTTCAAACACATTATCACAGGTAGAGTTCATATGAATCTTTCCGTATCGAGGAAAGTTTATTTTAGGCGAAAATTTTTGACCCTATTTTTCGTATGTTTGCCATTTATTACCATCAGAATCAGTGTCGTTCTGCTTTAGAACGCTTTATTAAAATGATTGAAAGGCATACAAAAGTAGTGACTATTGACGATTTTCGCCATGTACGCATTTAATCAGTAAATTCAAGTTGCCGCCGGAAGAGTAAAATCAACTTTTCTGAATGTCTTCAAGTTTAAAACAGTATTTATTGTTCAAATTTTTGAGCCCGTTATTTTGCAAAATCTGGCACAATTTTTTCACTATAAAAGTCCGGATCTTGCATTTTGCAAGATAAACGTTATTTGTAAGTCTTGCAAGATCTCTCAAGAAAAACATTATTTGCAAGAGATTATCTTGCAAGGTTTTACAAGATAACCGTTGGATTTTGTCTGGGGCATGGTCAATTTAGGACTGCTATTCGTTAAACACGAAAAAAAATCACAAGAAAAACCATCAAATCTTTAGGTGGTTGTTAGTGATCATACTTCAAAAACGCACAGAATGGGTGAAGCTTTTTTGGATACACCAATTATAAAGTGTGGTCATTAAACTTTCAAGATATCATCAACATTCGCTGCGCGAAATTGCAAATAGCAACTAGCAGTTAACAAAAGCAAAGCCAGCTCGAATCTTAAAAAGATACTCGTGTACTCTAATGAATTGTACTGTTGCCATTTCGCTTTTTTATACTCATTTGAGGACACTTTTCTAACGTAACAAGGTGAGAACAATGTAATAAGCAAAATGAGATAATGTCTAGCCAAATTTGAAAATGTCCATCTTATCATGACCATCTTACAATTCATCAACTTTCGACTGAAGGAAAAACCAACAAATAAGAAAAGGTAATGAAAACTTGATAATGTTACTGAATTTTACAGTTGCTAATTTTGGAGCTACGGGCAGAGGCCAGCTACGACGGCCAGCTAAATTATTGCTCAAAAACATACCGCAAAAGCACCAAAGACACTCAAAACACGATCAAAATTTTAAATTCCGACAATTGCAAATAAATATAGTGTTATTATCGACAAAATTACAAAAATTTTTAGACTTCAGACTAAAATTTGACGGAAAATTTTTTCTTCACTCGGCCAGTTCTGGATAGTGAAGAGCAACTGCTGCTACCCACAATTCATTTTTATTTTCTTAAAAAGTTAAATTTTCAAATATCATCTATTAAACATGGATTTCGAAAAATTCAGTGTCAGAGACATTCAAGATTTTAAAAAGTCACTGAGTTTTTCACTGGCTACAGGTTTTGTGTAACTCGATTTATTGTAAGCATTAAAAAATTAAGAAAATGTGGAGTTTAATTCGAAAAGATATTTTAAAAAAGCATGAAGTAAAAACGATTACATGCTATCAAAAGTTGTTTGTTTTCGAAACAGATAAAATTTTGGTTGAAATTTTGGTAAATATGACGTGAAAATTTACTTTTAATTTATTTCCACTGTCGGTATCCTGGTACTCGTTTCTGGTTTCACATACAACAAATTAAATTTTGTTTAAAACTTTGAAAACCGCAATCTGAATCAATTGATATCCAAACTACTGTGACGGCATATTTTGTGTACCTGCTTAGATCTGATTCCTTGATATTGCAGCAAACAAAACATTGATTCATTAAGAAACACACCGAAAATTCAACTATAATTTCAAAAAACCGAAGAAAAGCTCAATTGTTTTGAAATTGAGGTCATGCCACTGATTATTTGGAAGCAACATATACTCACAAAATTGAATGGAAAATTTTATAAAACTTTTTAGAAAATTCTCTTCTACAGTAACTAATTTTTTGTGGCACTAATTTATACACAAACAATATCCGGTACATTTTGTAAAGCAAAACCGCTTCCTCGAGAAATGATATATATTAAGCATGCCAACCTCTTGTAGAGAAATAATTATTTGTTTTTCAGAGCAATAATTGGAGCAGACAAAGTGATAAATTGCTTTAAATAATTTAGAAAACAAAGAGATAATTTTTGCCTAAAAATTGAAATTTTCTTTATCGGTATGTTTCCTTAATAAGCTTCAAAATCATAGAATTTGTTACAAATAACTTATATGACTTTAACCGTAAAAATTTGATGCTATCAACAAATTTAATTTTAATCCCAAAATTAAAATCTTAATTTCCAATGTAAAGAGTAAAATCGACGAAAGAACATGTTAATGTAGTAGCAATTTTTGTCTCAAAAAAGTATTTTAACTTTTCCCAATGTATTAAAGATTGTTTTCTACACTACAGACCGGTGACTGAAACTTTTGTACAGATGCTATTTTTGCCCTCACTACCATTCGATGGTGAGAAAGCAGAGTAGGAAAAATTATTGCATGAGTTTTTGCCACGATGGAAACAACTCTCATTTATTCAAACAATCGGAACCACCCAACTTAAAAAATTCAACGTAATCATTTTGGGCAGTCAAAACCTCGAGGGAAAAAAGAAATCACATGGGACCATAAAACATGGGACAAAAGCATTATCATTCTTGACAACATGAAAATAGTGACAAATTTTGATGAACAATTAAGAAAAAAAATGAAAGATCAGAAATAATTCAAAGCCGCTATATGAGAATTATATTTATGCTCATTATGGTGCAAAAATAATTATTCATCAACCACTTTTTAAAATTATCAGTTTTTTTACCTCCGTGTTTTTAAGATTATAGTTTAAACCTATCTAAATAACACACTGTGAGGTAAACAAATTCAAAATTGCTACGTGAAGAAAAACTCAACAGAAGATTAATTTCATTAGTCTCTCGCAATACTAATTAGGGATCCCTAAAATCTCTTAGCATTTATACGTCTACCTAATTTTTGCTCTGATTCGCAGAGGTTTCAGAATCGATACAAAAACTATTGTGAAATCGTTCTGAATCAATGAAAATTGAAATTTCTCTGAAATTGTTTTGAATCAGTACTGATATTCTCCGAGCGTTAGATAACTAAATTCCAGATACAATACTTAAACTAACTGATATCTGAAATTTTTTAGTTAAAAATACATGCTTAGAATTGCAAAAATGGCTACGGCTACGTTATCCGTCAACAAGAGTCCAGAAATTCACCTAGTTTTGCAAAAGTCTACGTTTTGCGGCCTAAAGTTGTTTTCATTTTACCGCAAAGACCATTTACTGCAAAATAAAATCTGAATAACATATCTGTTTGAGTGTTTGTTAATAAATGCTGATTGCTATGCAGACTGAAAAAGAAATGAGACAGTCAAACAAACAATCTTTTGAATAAATTAACTCACCGCTTTACAGAAAGTGCAGAAAGTAATAAAATATAGTTTTTCAATAGGTTGTTTTTGGCGCATTTTGTGCACAATTTTTGTTTTTTGTTCCAGGAAAAAAGTATAAAGAAATTACAGCAAAGCTCAGAATGATCTTCCAGGTTTTTGCCTCGTTTATGTTGAGCTCAAAAAATAATATGTATAAAGAGACCATTCTCGACTCAAATAGTACATAAAAAGACTTAAGCTCGACCTTATAAGTTATGTTGAACCATGAATTGATAGCAATATTGAACACAGTCCCAACCAGCTCCATCTAGCAGACATCTAAGTGTTTTCATAAGTCGAGGTCTAGACTAGTGTTGCACATAAAATAAATTTAAGGCAATTTTACCTTATCATCCTAACTCACATTTGCCTTTCCTTAACTCACCTTAACTAACCCTAACTTTAACTGAAATGTATCTGAAAAAATAAGGCCTCACTACCTTAAAAAAACGTAAACTTTACTCTAACTTGCCTTAAAATTACTTTAATTAATTACCTTAACATCACCTTAAAATTTCCCTCAACTTTGCCTTAACCAAGCCAGGGGCCTTAAAATAACTTAACTTAAACTTAAAATTAAGGTAAGTTCGGGCAAACTTCGGAAAAAATTTACCTCACCTTTACGCTATAAACGGTTTACCTTAGCTCCGTTAAGGCAAATTTACCTGAACTTTATTTAGTGTGTGCTTACAGTCTTTGTAGCCATACTCCTCAAGCATTTTGCACTCAACATAATTGCGGAGTGCCTCTTTGTTCTGTGGCACAGCGTAGATCACTCTCTTGAAATTCAACTCATTCAAACAGATTCGGGTCAAGTTGAAGCAAAAATAAGTCTTCCCAGTTCCCCCCTCGCCCATGAGGATTTTGCGAACCCTCACGTTGTCTTTTGCACTCTGACGTACGCAATCGGCCACTTCCTTTTGTTGATGTCCCAAATCCGGTACGACTGTTAACAAAAGAAAAAATTTAAAAAGCAGCATCACAGAAACCAAACTTTACTCCCCTATTAGGCCCCTTGTTCTCCACACACACACTCTCTCTCTCTCTCTCTCTCTCTCACACACACACACACACACACACACACACACACACACACACACACACACACACACACACACACACACACACAGAGACACACACACGCAGCTTCATGGGCATCAATTTTATTTACGCCCCTATGCGCACTTGCTACTTTTTACATAGTATTTCAGGAATCTAAACACCGGAGCCGAAACAGATTAGATCCCCTAACTCCATGTCAATTTAAGCTCTTAAGCTTCTGATTTCTTTCTATACATTTTTCCCCTAGCAGCAAGTTCGATAGCAATTAATGCTTCACAAGAAGAGTATCCTGTGCCCAAAAGAATTTGATGACCAATCTAATTAAAAAGCCGAATCCCAGAAGGGGCTTATCAAAAACAAGGCTTTTTATAAGTTCTGTCATACGGACTGGTTATTTGTTACTAGAATATCCATTACCGTATTTAGTTCTTGTTTTACTTTCCCCAATTTCAAGGGCAATTGATTTAGTTCATTCCCTCAGATTTATTTTCATCAGTCGTTTGAATTGCATTTATCAATTGTTCAAGTTCGTTACAGAAAACTGTCTCTTCATGCATGTAAACAAATCTAATTTCTTAAACTTCCTCTTAATCTTAATTTTGTTTGAAACTTAATTCATTCTGTTATTTGCGCTCAAATAAATCAGTTGTAATTCAATGCAGTCAACTGCTTTTCAATTCTAAGCTCAACAAGGAAAGTAGTCTTTCGCGTAGCGCATACCAATTTTCAAAAGTGAGTTTCTAACTTGATCTCGAAAATTAGGCAATCGCAGCGCAGTTGCCCAATTCAATACAGTAGTAATCAATTATGATTCAATTGACTCAATACTCACCTGACGAGTATAATAAATTCTATAGCCATGGTTATAGAATTTATAAAAGTCTTGTTCTTAAATAAGCCCCTTCCGCGAATTAGCTATCTTATTTGGTTGGTCATCAAATTCTTCGGGTGGTCAAGGATATCGGGTGTTCATCAAATTCTAGCGGGTGGTCTTTGGATAACTCCTTTATATGCAATAAAGGCAACAATCCATAGTTTTGTGCGAGTAGTGACTAAATTCTGCTCAGCTGGAGTTCAAAGCGAGCTTGACTTGACGCATTCTACAATTTTTTAATTTTTTAAGATAGTGCATCTTTTTTTTTCTTACAACAAGCAGAATTTGAAAAATCGGCAAGAGAAAATTAGAGGCGCAAAAATTTTGTCTTGAGGTACTGTGTTATTTATAACTGCAGTTTCAGAAGAAAAACAATTTAAAGAGGGGATGCAATTGGCGATTCTCCTCAACGGACCACCCACTCTCGTCACATATCCACCCGATCATGTGTATAAAGAACCTTTGGAAAATCACACTCAGGCAGTGAAACGCGACAGAAAGATTCGCAACCAATAACTAAAAACGACGTGGCAGATTAGATGTAAGAGGATTGGCATCTTGTGTGGCAATAAACCTTGGGAGCAATGTGACCAAAAAGCAACTTCCCTACTCTACCTCTTTATTGGGACAGAGGGTTGCAGGATTTTCAAGAGCAAACATCCACATTTCCTCATCAAAAAAAGTCGATGAAAGAAGTTTGGCAGGTGATGGGTGAATGCTTCAAAAAAACTAGAAAAATCACTTACGACCGTTTGGTTTTCTTTTCCCCAAAATAACAAGACGGAAAATCCGTGGAGAGTTTCTACGGGAGACTCGTTGAACAGCGATAAAATTGTAGTTTGGGAGACGAGGAAACAACCCTAATTCGAGATACTTTCATCTTGAATATGATAGACTCTGATACCCAAAAAGAGCTTCTCAAAGAAACAGTGACACATACAAAAGCACTAGAAATTGATATTCATATGGACATGGGAGCTCAAAACATGCAAAAGATCGATCAAATTATCAACACAAACGCCCAATCAGTAAATGTTGTCAATAAATTTCAAGGACGCCGTCGCACCTCGAATTACCAACAACAACGGGAAGACCTCAATCTCCAGCCAACTGTCCACCAAAACTAGTTGTACACCATCATTTGCGCAAATTGTGGTCAACGCTAGAGTCCTAATCACCGTCAAATATGCCCAACGAAAGGCGAGAAGTGTAACACTTGTGGAACTCTCGGGCATTTTGTGCCGCAAACCAAAGAAACCACAATCCCAAGCGTCACATCCCCAACATACGAATGTCAACCAAATTGACGCAACAACCACCAAAAGTGATGAGTAGGTCCTTCAACTAAATAACAAGTTATCAACAATTATAGGATCAAGTGAATGACTCAAACTACGACAGTGGTTCAGATGATTATGTAGCTGCGATTTCCTCTGAAACGTCACATCAACTTGAAACACTAAACGCAAAAATTCAATACGTAAAAATCATGTCAAATTCAATGATCGACTCTGGAAGTGTGTGCAGCATCATCACAAATTACTGAGGAGTACTCCTTCACCACGATGGATCACTTCAAAATGTGAGAAAAACCATAAAACATTTTCCAAGGAACCGATAAAAGTTCTTGGAAAAGTCAAAACCACGGTTGTCTTTAAAGATTGGACATGTGAAGACGCTTGCCTTACAGATCTAGAGGAAGCAACAGACTAATCATCAAAAGGGACCTGTTCAACAGTTTTGGTTTGGCAGTGGTACAACAACAAGCAAAAAGAGACGAAGATACGATACCAGGCCGATCTTACCTCACAGACCGACCGTAAGCTGATACTGAAATGTGTTCGGTTGTTGAAATAGAGCAGGTCATTTGCGCCGCAAAGGCCCATGCCCATGAGGTACAACAAAAAACAAAAAATGAAGGACACAAAAAACAGACTAATGTGGTTTGAGGGTATTTCTCGACTTATTTCAAAGGAGCGAAAGGAGTATCCAAGTAAAAAATGCACAAAAAAATCATGCCGCAAATCGACAAAAGGAGAACTTAGATGGCCTCTTTGATTTTTTGGCCCCCGGGAGCGCAGTTGCAAAGCTCAGCCCAACCACCGTCATAATAAAGGAGTCGAAAAAGCCTGAAGTCCGAGTACGCAACTCGGATATCGCTACAGAATGAAAAGACACAGAACTAGCCCACTATGCTGATAGAAAACCATCAAAGATTAGCAAGAACACTTGGGATCAAAAGATCCAAAATCATATGAAGGATCTTTCAAGAAAAGACCTTATTAGGAAAAAGATCAAGCTATCAAGGAAATAGCCTGATAATGGGAGCGTAATATCATCAGGTCATCTATGCATTTCAACGACAAGCAATATGGCGAGAGCTTCTAAAATGAGAATTCCCAAAAGAAACCCCAAACACGATGAAGCGTTTTGAAATCGGCCAGATTTGACTTAAATACTACATTTCAGTCGGGCTGAACCAATCGCAGCTCCACCATCGCAACCTTCATCCGCGCCGCAATTAACACCAATACTCGGAAAAGAAAAACGCTTGATTCAGGTAAGCGATACATCTGATTCCGACACCTCATCACTCCGGCGAAGCAAAAGGCAGCTGAAGAAAAAGAGGAAAGACTCTGGCCAGCAAACACAGACTGCAATCCAACAAATACAAGATACGCACGTCTATTCAAACGAAGTTCCTGTATCTAATACAAAATTTATAGGCACTGTCTTTCCAAGAAACCCTAACAAGCGTTGAAAAATTGACCCATATTCAAATCCTCCAATTGACAGAGAACTGACCGCTCTCTAGGCTAAAAATTATTCTGACAATTCAGAATAAAACTATCTAACAACTCATAAACTTAAACCATCAATTAAAATATTAGTATTTAATTGATGACTATGTACTAACTTTCTGATTTTAATTAATTATAATCTTTAACAATTTCTTTAATCTTCTATCTCAAAGGGGGAAATGTCATATGGACTGGATATTTGTGACCAGAATTTCTATTACCGCATTTAATTCTTGTTTTAGTTTTCCCATTTTCAAGAGCAGTTTGTTTCATTCACTCCCTTAGATTTATTTTCATCAATTGTTTGAATTGTATTTATCAATTGTTCAAGTTCCAGACAGGAAACTGTCTGTTCATGCATGTAAACAAATCAGACAGGAAACTGTCTGTTCATTCATGTAAACAAATCTAATTTCTCAAACTTCCTCTTAATCTTAATTTTATTTAAAATTTAATTCATTCTAATATTTGCGCTCAAATAAATCAGTTGTAATTCAATGTAGTCAACTGCTTTTCAATTCTAAGCTCAACAAGCAAAGTAGTCTTTCTCGTAGCACATACCAAATTTCAAAAGTGAGTTTCTAACTTGAGCTGGAAAGTTAGGGAATTGCACCGCAATTGCCCAATTCAAAACAGCAGTAACCAATTGTGATTCATGTGACTCAATACTCAGCTAACGAATATAACAAGTCATATAGCCATGGTTATAGAATTTATAAAAGTCTTGATTTTGATAAGCTCCTTCTGCGATTCAGCTCTTTTATTTGGTTGGTATTCGAATTTTTCGGGTGGTCTAGGATATCGGGTGTTCATCAAACTTTAGCGGGTGGTTTTTGAATATCTCCTTTATATGCAATAAAAGCAACAATCCATAATTTTTTGCGAGTAGTGACTAAACTCTGATCTGCTGGTGTTCAAAGGGAGCTTGACTTGATGCATTCTACACTTTTTTTCATTTTTTAGATAGTGCATCTTTTTTTCTTACAATAAGCAGAATTTGAATCATCGGCAAGAGAAAAATAGGCTCGCAAAAGTTTTATCTTGAGGTACAGTATTATTTATAATTGCAGTTTCAGAAGAAAAACAATTTAATTTTTTACTCTTTTCCAAACACTTCATGTAAAATTGTGTTACAAAGTTTCCAAAGTTAGCATAAAAATCTAGTTCGTTTTAATTTTGACCAAATGCATTCTCATTATTGTTCTCTAATCAAATTTTCATGCCAACGTAAAACAAGAGAAAAACAATACTCATATTCAGAAAATAATTGCCAGATTTTGCATGTAACATTCATCTCGTAATTATAATTTATTGGTGTAGTTTTTGGTCTAGTCTTCAAAATATTCCTAATCTAATATCAGAATAGTTTCAATTTTATAATTTCAGAAAAAGTTTAAATACTCAGCAATAAATTTTTTTGAGCTGCTTTGTATCTGAAGCAGTCTATCGCAGGAAATGCGCTGACACTAAATATTGTTTTTTGTTCACATTTTGATCCGCATGTTAATTTCTTTCGTTAATAATTGACATCGTAATTGCGGGGGATCC